>NW_027397099.1:2346498-2347179 GCF_003265705.2 Callorhinus ursinus
TTAATACCTATTCTCCTGAAACTGTTCCAAAAAATAGAAATGGAAGGGAAACTTCCAAACTCATTTTATGAGGCCAGCATTACCTTGATCCCAAAACCAGACAAAGACCCCATCAAAAAAGAGAATTACAGACCAATATCCTTGATGAACATGGATGCAAAAATTCTCACCAAAATACTAGCCAATAGGATCCAACAGTACATTAAAAGGATTATTCACCATGACCAAGTGGGATTTATTCCTGGGCTGCAAGGCTGGTTCAACATCCGCAAATCAATCAACGTGATACAATACATTAACAAAAGAAAGAGCAAGAATCATATGATCCTCTCAATAGATGCAGAAAAAGCATTTGACAAAGTACAACATCCTTTCTTGATCAAAACTCTTCAGAGTATAGGGATAGAGGGTACATACCTCAATATCATAAAAGCCATCTATGAAAAACCTACAGCGAATATCATTCTCAATGGGGAAAGGCTGAGAGCTTTTCCCCTAAGGTCAGGAACGCGGCAGGGATGTCCACTCTCACCACTGCTATTCAACATAGTATTAGAAGTCCTAGCCACAGCAATCAGACAACAAAAAGAAATCAAAGGCATCCAAATCGGCAAAGAGGAAGTCAAACTCTCACTCTTTGCAGATGATATGATACTGTATGTGGAAAACTCAAAAGACTCC
>NW_027397099.1:2347279-2411163 GCF_003265705.2 Callorhinus ursinus
ATTACAGACCAATATCCTTGATGAACATGGATGCAAAAATTCTCACCAAAATACTAGCCAATAGGATCCAACAGTACATTAAAAGGATTATTCACCATGACCAAGTGGGATTTATTCCTGGGCTGCAAGGCTGGTTCAACATCCGCAAATCAATCAACGTGATACAATACATTAACAAAAGAAAGAACAAGAATCATATGATCCTCTCAATAGATGCAGAAAAAGCATTTGACAAAGTACAACATCCTTTCTTGATCAAAACTCTTCAGAGTATAGGGATAGAGGGTACATACCTCAATATCATAAAAACCATCTATGAAAAACCTACAGCGAGTATCATTCTCAATGGGGAAAGGCTGAGAGCCTTTCCCCTAAGGTCAGGAACGCGGCAGGGATGTCCACTCTCACCACTGCTATTCAACATAGTATTAGAAGTCCTAGCCACAGCAATCAGACAACAAAAAGAAATCAAAGGCATCCAAATCGGCAAAGAGGAAGTCAAACTCTCACTCTTTGCAGATGATATGATACTGTATGTGGAAAACCCAAAAGACTCCACCCCAAAACTGCTAGAACTCATACAGGAATTCAGTAAAGTAGCAGGATATAAAATCAATGCACAGAAATCAGTGGCATTCCTATACACCAACAACAAGACAGAAGAGAGACAAATCAAGGAGTCTATCCCATTTACAATTGCACCCAAAACCATTAGATACCTAGGAATAAATCTAACCAAAGAGGCAAAGGATCTGTACTCAGAAAACTATAAAATACTCATGAAAGAAATTGAAGAAGACACAAAGAAATGGAAAAACGTTCCATGCTCATGGATTGGGAGAATCAACATTGTGAAGATGTCAATGCTACCTAGAGCAATCTACACATTCAATGCAATCCCCATCAAAATACCATCCACTTTTTTCAAAGAAATGGAACAAATAATCCTAAAATTTGTATGGAACCAGAAGAGACCCCGAATAGCCAGAGGAATATTGAAAAAGAAAAGCAAAGCTGGTGGCATCACAATTCCGGACTTCCAGCTCTATTACAAAGCTGTCATCATCAAGACAGTATGGTACTGGCACAAAAACAGACACATAGATCAATGGAACAGAATCGAGAGCCCAGAAATGGACCCTCAACTCTATGGTCAACTTATCTTTGACAAAGTAGGAAAGAATGTCCAATGGAAAAAAGACAGTCTCTTCCACAAATGGTGTTGGGAAAATTGGACAGCCACATGCAGAAGAATGAAACTGGACCATTTCCTTACACCACACACAAAAATAGACTCCAAATGGTTGAAAGACCTAAACGTGAGACAGGAGTCCATCAAAATCCTAAAGGAGAACACAGGTAGCAACCTCTTCAACCTCAGTCGCAGCAACTTCTTCCTAGAAACATCACCAAAGGCATGGGAAGCCAGGGCAAAAATGAACTATTGGGATTTCATCAAGATAAAAAGCTTTTGCACAGCAAAAGAAACAGTTCACAAAACCAAAAGACAACCGACAGAATGGGAGAAGATATTTGCAAATGACATATCAGATAAAGGGCTAGTATCCAAAATCTATAAAGAACTTATCAAACTCAACACCCAAAGAACAAATCATCCAGTCAAGAAATGGGCAGAAGACATGAACAGACATTTTTCCAAAGAAGACATCCAAATGGCCAACAGGCACATGAAAAAGTGCTCAACATTGCTCGGCATCAGGGAAATCCAAATCAAAACCTCAATGAGATACCACCTCACACCCGTCAGAATGGCTAAAATTAACAAGTCAGGGAACGACAGATGTTGGCGGGGATGTGGAGAAAGGGGAACCCTCCTACACTGTTGGTGGGAATGCAAGCTGGTGCAACCACTCTGGAAAACAGTATGGAGGTTCCTCAAACAGTTGAAATTAGAGCTACCATTCGATCGAACAGTTGCCCTACTGGGTATTTACCCCAAAGATACAAATGCAGGGACCCGAAGGGGTACCTGCACCCCAATGTTTATAGCAGCAATGTCCACAATAGCCAAACTGTGGAAAGAGCCAGGATGTCCATTGACAGATGAATGGATAAAGAAGAAGTGGTATATATACACAATGGAATATTATGCAGCCATCAAAAGGAATGAGATCTTGCCATTTGCAACGACGTGGTTGGAACTGGAGGGTGTTATGCTTAGTGAAATAAGTCAATCAGAGAAAGACATGTATCATATGACCTCACTGATATGAGGAATTCTTAATCTCAGGAAACAAACTGAGGGTTGCTGGAGTGGTGGGGGGGTGGGAGGGATGGGGTGGCTGGGTGATAGACATTGGGGAAGGTATGTGCTACGGTGAGCGCTGTGAATTGTGCAAGACTGTTGAATCACAGATCTGTACTTCTGAAACAAATAACGCAACATATTTTAAGAAAAAAGAAAAAGAAGAAGATAACAGGAGAGGAAGAATGAAGGGGAGTAAGTCAGAGGGGGAGACGAACCATGAGAGATGATGGAGTCTGAAAAACAAACTGAGGGTTCTAGAGGGGAGGAGGGTAGGGGGATGGGTTAGCCTGGTGATGGGTATTGAGGAGGGCACGTTCTGCTTGGAGCACTGGGTGTTATGAACAAACAATGAATCATGGAACACTGCATCAAAAAAAAAAAAAATCTGAAGTTTCCTCATGCTGTAGAGTTTGTTAAACACTGAATGTACCCAGCAACTCTCAGTTAGTAGAGTAACATGACATTCTACTCCTGTCTCCTTCAAATCTGCACATTCTTTGCTGCAACTCCTTAAACCCTGTTACCCTTCACTCTTACCCGACAAAGGATAAGCTCACAACTATGTTGAATTGGTCTCTCAAAATCTGACTCCTAGATTAGATTTACAAGAAACTCTAAATTACCCAATCTGGATTTAGTACTCTATGTTAATAGTTCTTATGTCGAAAATTCTGAAGGGAAATATCAAGCTGGGTACACTGTAACTACAGTTTAACTCAGCTAGCCAGCAGAATTATTTGCCCTCACTCAAGATGTGAACCAGCAAAAGGAAAAACTGCAGATATTTACACAGATAGCAGGTATGTTTTTGGAGTGGTCTTTGCATTTGGTATGCTCTAGAAACAAGATTTTTAATATTAAATGGTATGCCCATAAAAAATGGACCTCGGGTTGCTGAACTTCTCTATGCTGTTATTATTTTCACAAATAGCTATTAGCAAAATTGAGGCTCATACCTGCTGATCAGACTCTGAATATCAAGGAAATGTTATGGCTGATGTTCATGCTAAGGCTGCTACTCAAGAAATTCCTAATGTACCCAAACTCTGTACTTCAAATGAATTTTGTAAGATAGATCCAAATCTGGTTACTCATGACAACTTGTGTAACATACAAAAATTATGTCAAACACTGAAAAACAAAAACGGCACCAAGAAGGATGTAAATTTAACAACAATAACAACAACAACAGGCTCTGAGAAGGTCCAAATGGTCTTCTGATACTTTCTGAATTTCTCAAATTGTCACTCTGTGAGCACTTCACATGACTACCCATCATGGAATTGATAAAATGCCCCAAATTATGAAAAAATATTGGTGGAGTGATTGTCCTAAATTGTCATGACAGATTTATAGTCAGTGTTTAATCTGTCAATCACATAACCCAGGTAAAATTAGTTAAGTAGCTCCAGGGGTTGTTCCCCTACCATCCAGACCATTGGAACATTTACAGTTGGACTTCATTCAATTGCCTCTTTCTAGGGGTTATCAATATGTATTTGTAATTGTATGTCTGTTTTCTAGATGGGTAGAAGCTTATAAAAAAAAATAAAAAAAAAAATAGATGGGTAGAAGCTTGTCCCTGTTGGAAAGCTGATGTAGCTACTGTGGCAAAGAAATTATTAGAAAATGTTTTTCAACTATGAGTTCCAAATGAAATTTCAAGTGATCAAGGGACTAACTTTACTAAACAGGTTATAAAACAATTAAACAAGGTTATTCGAACATTGTGGCACTATCATTGTTCCTATCATCTTAAGTCTTCAGGGAAAGGTGAACATACCAATGGTATTCTGAGATGGAAACTGGCAAAACTGACTGAAACCACAAGATTACCATGGCCTACAGTGTTAGCCTTCACTTTTATGATTTTAAGGTTAACACATTTTGTGGGGTGCCTGGGTGGCTCAGTCGGTTGAGTGTCTGCCTTCGGCTCAGGTCATGGGATCGAGCCCCGCATCAGGGTCCCTGCTCTGCGGGGAGCCTGCTTCTCCCTCTCCCACTCCCCCTGCTTGTGTTCCCTCTCTTGCTGTCTCTCTCTCTCTGTCAAAAAAAAAAAAAAAGAAGGTTAACACATTTTGGGAACCATAAACTGACACCTTGTGAAATCATCAGTGGGTAACCTATGTCTTTAAAGATAGAACCCCATGCATATTTTGCCCTTGTAAATTCTGATATGACCAAATGCTGTAAAACACTAATACAATATTCAAAAGCTTATTTTCAATAGCTTGATGTACCCCATATATTGGAACCTGGAGACTGGGTATTCTGGGAGGGACATCAGTGAAAAATGGCACTTGAATCTTGATGGAAAGGGATGTAATAGGTTCTTTTCACTTCTTACACAACAGCTAAATTGCAGGTTATTGAATCTTGGATCCATGTCTCTCATTTAACGAGAGCTCCCCCAGACTCTCGGACTTGTCAACCTGAAGCTGACTTAAAATTAAAGATTTCCAGGAAAAAGTCTTCCCCTGAAGCAGATGATAGCACAATATAAACAACTTCTGCCCAAGATCATGGAACCAGATATGCAGAGTTCCTCATTTATTTTCAAGACTTTATTATATAACAATTGTGTGATTAGTGTCTTGCAAACTAACTCAAAATGTTTAAACTTATGGATCTCTTTATGTTGGGAATTTTCCTCACCTACACTGAATACTCACTAAGGTCCACCATCCAACAAATAACTTCTTTTACTAATCAAAATGATTTTTGGTTACTTAGCCATTTTTTTAAAAGATTTTATTTATTTATTTGACAGAGAGAGAGACAGCAAGAGAGGGAACACAAGCAGGGGGAGTGAGAAAGGGAGAAGCAGGCTTCCCGTGAAGCAGGGAGCCTGATGTGGGGCTCGATGCCAGGATCCTGGGATCATGGCCTGAGCCGAAGGCAGACGCTTAACGACTGAGCCACCCAGGCGCCCCTACTTAGCTGTATTTTAAGAGAGAGAGAGCACACACAAGTGGTGGTGGTGGGGGTGGGAGGGGTAGAGGGAGAGAGATAATCCCAAGCTGGCTCCATGCCCAGTGTGGAGCCGGGGCGGGGCTGGATCTCACACCCTGAGATCATTACCTGAGTCAAGTGTTGGACTCTGAGCCACCCAGGCGTCCAGGCTACTTAGCCATTTAAATGCTCAGAAGACACCCAATTAATATTAGAACCAGCTGCTATACATGCCTAGATTGACTAATTCAGGAAAATGGCTTTATGAAAAGGTCTGGTATTCTTCCCTTGGCCACTCAACTAATACTTATACAATTAATCTGGCATTGGGAAGAAGCTTTAGAGGCCAAGGACTGGCTCATAACCACTGTAAACTTAATTGCTGGTAACCTGTCACTATGCATAGAAAACCTTAACAGTACTGGACCTCATTTGGGGGAATGTTCCAGGCTCACTCCATATTTGATTCAGATGAAGGAGAGTAGACTTCTACATACATTGATACAGATTTAAAATTAGATAAAGATAATGATACCCTTAATTATATCATCAAGGAAATGACTGAACCTGTACACTGGTTCAAAGAAAAATAAGTAGGGAAATGGAATGCCTCCATAATTCCATAATGTAAAGCAAATAACAGTTTCACTTATTGGATAGACCAATATTCAGGGCACTACTGAAAAAGAAATCAATCATTTATGAACCATGATATGATATATGGACTGCTAAACCAAATTCATAGGAATGTTTTTTGTTCCTATCCAAATTTAAACCATAGCCATTCAAGATGGGAATGTGCTTGTGCTTATATGGCGAGGAATAACCATGATGCCCACCTAATTGGTGGGTCACAGGATCCACCCTAACTCTCTTAATAATATTGGGTTATTCATTCTCTGTGGTAATAAGATATACAAAGTTTTCCCACCCAAATGGTCTGGATACTGTGGTTTAGGATAACCTCGCACCCAAAGGACTAAATATAACCCCTTGAATACTAGCCAGATTTTAAATTTAAAATGATTTGTACATAAAGCAACAAGGTTCCTGTGAGTTTCCAAATCCTGTTGTTCAAAACAGCTCTGGTTTTCATATGTTTGTCGGGATGTTTTTTCCTTAATTGGGAGTTAATGAATTAGAAAAAATCACTTATTAATATTTCTGCAACTATTGAGAAAAGCTTTAATGATACCCTAAATGTTCATCAAGCAGTACAAACTGAAATAAATGGTGTATTTTCAGCAGTACTCCAAAAGAGGAGAGTCCCTGAAGCCCTGATTGCTCAACAAGGAGGTGCATGTGCTATAATTGGAGAAAAAATGTTATTTTTATGTTGACAAATTAGGCATTGTTACCCCAAATCTAAAGGATCTAAAAGACCAGATAAACATTTTTCATCAATTGAGTGACACCTTCTTCAAGGACCTGTTTTGCTGGTTAAAACTTGGCTCCTGGAAATCTCTGCTCTGGGGACCTTTTCTATCCTTGACTATTGTTCTCCTTGGAGTTGTCATATTATCCTTGCTAGTGAGTTGTATACTTTCAAGCATTTAAATACCTGTTGGCAGCCACTTGCGTGCCAAGTGGTACCTATAAGGATCAGGCAACTGCATGAAATCAACAATAACTATGTAAATGATGAAGATTACAAGACCCTCCAGACTGGCAACTCTTCCAGTGGAAACAGAGAATATGTGACTCTTAGACCTGACCTGACTACATCAGCAGTGGTAACCGGGAGTAATGCTACTGCTCTCAGAGAGCATGACCAAAAGGGGGAAACTGTCAAAATCAAACACAAAGACCAGACTTGAAAATACCCTGAGCAGACAAAATGAGTTATTTATACAAGCAAAGCTGAATTTAGTTTGTTTTGCAAGACAAGTGAGGTTAACTTGACCTGGGTCACTTCTTGCTTATGTCTCTGAAAATCATAAGTGAAACTTAAAAATTCCCCCAAATTGTTATGAGGTAATCGCTGACCAATTCCCTTTCATTTAAGAAAATTCTAATATTGTAACCAATCCCTGTAAAGAATAAACACTCACTGCCTTCCTACTATACAAGTTGCTCCATAATCATATACTTCTGAACCTCATTCCATGTTTTGGTTTGAGGGCTCCTGGTTTACAAACTGTCTTTTTTATGTGTACACAATAAACTTCTACTAATTACTACTTAAGTGATTTGTTGGTTTTACTTCTTTTTTTTTTTATGAACTTCTGGCAGTAAAATGACACAGTTGCATCTTATGGTGGTCCTCAAACTTTTGTATCTCATATCCCATCAACTATTGAATGCCGTCCATACAAGCCAGTTTCCTTCCCTCTCTGATCCCCTTCACCCTCCCACCAAAGAATGGTAGGAGCAAGCAAGAAAATTTCTTTTCCAACCATAACATTAAATGCTGTGGGCATTCTATTGCCATGTTTATAATTTATGTTTTTAATTTTTTTCCTAGGGTGTAAGAAATTTTAGAGAGTATATTTTATCTTGAATCTGTCAGTATTCTAAAAATCTTGCAGTCCACTTAACCTATGTTGTTTTCTTGCTGATTAAGAAACCTTCTAGCATCTTGCTCCATGCTCCTCTTGAACAGTCAATGTCATGGCCTTATTGAACTTCAGGCATCTTGCCCTTTTCTAGTTCATATATAACTCAGGCAGGCAAAGTGAAAAGGAGAATAACTTGCACACTGGAACTAATAAAAGCAATTGTAGAGTTGATTGTAAATACCAAGGGCTGAAGATGCATGTAGTAATCAAATAGCCTTCCCTTTGGGACAGCTGGAGGAGGAAGCAGTCAAGAGCCTTCAGGGCAAAAAGGGGCCTACAAGCCTAGGTCATGAACCTTTTGTTCGCACTGGCTTGTTAAAGAGAAGAATTCTGGTACTGCATCTGGCCACTGTTGGTTGCAAAGCAGTTAATAACTGAGGAGCAGACAGCAGAAGTTCTGGGTTTGATCGTAAGGTTTACAGCTCCCTCAACTTCTCTGCACCCCAGTTTCTTCAAATGTAAAAGCAGAACTAATGGCTTCACAGGATTGATGTGAGGGTTGTATATGGATGTTTAAATCTGAACTCTGGGAAAATATTCAAGAAGTAGTATAAAATAGTAAGAATAGAAGGGAATAGTCAGCTGACCATAGCTGTCTGGCAGTTAAGACCAGGTTTTCAGTTGTGAGAGATTCCAAGAGTTAATATATATATATTTAATGTATATATTATATAATAATATATACTATATATTATTATAAAATTATATATTTTTGTGTTCTATTTTTCATACATATTTATATATGTAGATATGCATATATACTGTAATGAAATATAAATATTTTGGGGGGACTTCACTGAAGAAGAGATCAAAGTCTTGGAAAAAAGGATAAGTAAGGATATGCTACCTAATTGAATCAAATTACTCAAAAATCCTTTTGGAATACCTAAATCAGGAGGCAATGAGAAGTAATATTTATTTCTCTTTTTAAGGGAGATAAAAATCCTTACTTAGTTTTCTGAGATCCAGAGGTCCCTTCCATCGGTCTCTCCACAGCCCTGGCTCTCATTCCCCAAAGCAGTAAGAACAGAGTTCTCAGCCTCTTCATTGATGATTTATCCCGGTCACAGAGGGGACACTCGGCTAACTGAGGTTAACAGCTTTCTCGGTTTCATTTCAAAAAGACATTAGCATGGAGGCTCTATGAAATGCTGATATGCCAAATACTGATTCATTCACCTGCAGAGTTCGCTATAAGGCAGGGACCTATTTGACAGGCAGGGCTGAGCTCCCAGCCTTTTCCTAAAGGGCAATCCCATAATTCATTTCCCAGGGCTAAATTATACCTGACACCTCACTGAAGACTTCAGGTGCACTCACCCAACTGCAATAAGCCTAATGTGGAAGAAGAGGGTTGGGAATGAAAAAGGTATTCTTTTTGAATATAATATAACTAATTCAATTGTATGTGGAAATACCCGTGATGTAATTACATTTTCAGGCAGGGTTGGGTTAAGGGCAGTAATTGAGTAGATGTGGGGATGTGACAGTCATGTACACAGCTGGACAGGGTGGCCCTGGTTAGGTCCTTTCCCTGGCCACAGGCCTATTCATGGGGACCTCCATGTTGTACATTGCTACCTAAGCTACATGCCCCTTGACATGACCTTACAACTGGCCTATTCGCCAAATGAGTGCCAACCTTCCTATAATACTCTATTCTCCTTCCAAATTTGCAGGAAAGCAGATTGTCCAGAAGCTGCAAAGCAGTGGCTCTTGTTACTCCTCAATGGAGCTTTCTGTGGAGAGGCTGAGCAATGGGTACAGAAGCAGAATGTCTGTCTCCCACCCTTCAGCAAAAGGTGTTCTAGTAGCCAACTGCTTTAGTATGGTGGTTAACTTGTCAGACTTGGCTATAAGGGCCACAGAGGTGATATGGTAGAAGAGAAATAAAAACAACTTGACAAGTACATTCATAGTCTAGCCTCCTCATTCTCTTATCCAGGACTTTTCTTTTAGTGTTTGCTGGGGTCATGGACCATTTTACTTCATGCTACATGAAGAAGCTAAACAGGAACATAAGCCTGGTCAAAGCTCAGGGGAACTCTGGAGCGGTGAGGCAACATGTTTTCTCTCTAGCTCAGAAAGTTTACCTGATTATGTGCCAGATGTTGGGGACACTGCAGTGAATGGACAGACACAGGGTCTTCTCTCATGGAGGTTTTGGTCTCACTTGGGAGACCTGAGCTTCAGAGGAAGGATTAAGTTGACTAAGAAGGACTAAGATGTGCACAGCTAGACACTGCACACTCTCACTAGGTGTTTGATAACTGCTTGCTGAATGAAGAAACTGTAAATAGGGTGAAAAGCAAAGAAAAGGAGCTAAACATTATTAAGTGCCTTTCATGTCCCCGATTCTATGCTAGGTCATTTTCATCACATTATCTGATTCATCACAGGATGAACAGTCAAAAGTCAAGGTCAGACCCTGGTATACGGCTGCTGAGATAGTCTCTTCCATGGCATAAACATGGGAAACTGCTTTTTGGTAGAAAGACTGCAAGATTAGTAGTTCCTAAAATTGGGGCTTTGGTAATAACTCTTGTTTGTTAATGGTGTAGCCTTAGACAAGTCATTTATCCTCTCTGGGCCTCAGCTTCCACATCAGTAAATTGGAGATGATAATACCTCCCACGTAGGGTGGCCAAGAGGATTTGATGAAATGGAGAATGTAAAAGGGCTTTAACTATAATTAAGACCCTGCTTTCTGTAGAAGGAAAATCAAATTTTATCCAGTTCACTTTTTAAGAGTTCATTATGCTACTAAACGATGACATTTTGTAGGGTTTTAATTCCAACAACAACATCAGAAACAACAGTAAGATTGTCCTGACAGTTATCAAAGAGGTACTTGGGAACATTTGTGTCAGAAGGAATCTTTTAATAGGTTGAAGTTTTTTTCAAGGTGGTTATTTGCTCTGTACTTATCACATATTTGGGAAAATTACCAATGCCCCAATATTTAGGCACATAAGTCAACATAATTAAGTTCTTTCTTTATAAATCTACCTCTTTTGCCCCTTCATCATTTTTTTTTTCTTAAGATTTTATTTATTTATTTGAGAGAGGGAGAGAGTGCATGTGCATGCCTGTGAGTGGGGGGAGGGGCAAGGCAGAGAATCTCAAACCAACCTGGCACTGAGCACAGAGCCCGCTGTGGGGCTTCATCTCACAACCCTGAAATAACGACCTGAGCCGAAAACAAATGCCGGAACTTACCGGCACCAGTAGGGCACCCAGCCCCTTCACCATTTCTAAGAACTCTATAGATGAATTAAAATTTGGAGAACACAGGAGAATAGATTTCAGAATCTCACTGAATAAAGGACTACCCTATTTAATGACAGGAAGTACACTTTCCCCAGTTAGCATTTTAATAATGAAAATGAAAATTGTATGTAACTCTTTTCTTAGCAATCCTTTGTTCTTTTAGTCATAAAAAGAGGTTAAGTATCACCTCTGTTTAACTTGACTTTTTTTTTTCCTGTGCTCTAATTTTGTCTTGGTTTATGATACTTCCTATGTCAAAATCTGTGAATTCTATAATTTCCTTCCCCTTCTCAAGATCATTAGTGAAGTGATTATATTCTACCAAAATGGGCATCAGTCCTCAGAGATGCACTGGACACTGTCTTCCACCTAAATGTGAGGGACCACCATTTGTCATTACTCCTTGTTTATGGTCCTTCAGCCAATTTTCAATCTATGTGACCATGCACATATTCTACCCAATTTGAATTAATTTTGCAAGTGGAAATTCATGGAGCAGTGTATCAAATGCTTTAGTAAAATCCGTGTATTTTACCTCTAGTGCATTCCCTTCATCCATTAATCTCGTAATGCGATTTAAAAGAGTGATCACATTTGTCTGGAATGATTTGTCCTTTTTCCATCCCTAAAGCTGCCTCCTGCTCTTGGTTCCATTATCCCCTACATCCTTTCAGTTCTCTCTCTTTGCATTTGAGTCATTATGTTATCAGGCACAGAGGTTACATTTATTAGTTGATAATTACTAAGAACACCTTTTTTCTATTTTGAAAATATTTATAATATTCAAATCTTTAAAGTGAGGATTATTGAAAATAATCTCTATCGATTGTTAAATTACTAAGCAAATTGCTTTATGCAATCTCTTTATCTCAAGCTATGAGTCTGTTAACAATTTGCCCAGGTCCTTTTTTTTAATGTAAGTTTTTGTTATATGGTATGGTATTTAAGTTGTCTTTCCTGTTCTGCTTGCTTGAATTGTTTGGATTGTTTGAATTGTGTTTTCAGAACCATATTTTCATTTCTGCCTGGGAAAGATGTCTACTGTGCTGCATAAACTAAGGGTGATTATAAATATCAAATTCTTGCTGTAACTCTAACATAATCATATCAACTATGAATGCCTATATTTATTTGCAAAATAAGTCTTGTCCTATGTTTTCTTATGTGTATCTAGATTAATTTGCCTGCCTGCTAAAAATATTCCTCACCTTTTAGATTTATGTAAACTTTTCTTCTGAAGAACTTAAGGATTATATGCCAAATCAGTAAATTTGGAGCAATAGTGAACTAAAAATATAAGATGTTTCAAAAGAGTTAGGAGAGCAGGAATGAGAATAATAATAACAAAAGAGAAGAATGATAAAATTAGGGAGAAGTAGGTATGTAACAGGTAAAAAAGCGTGCAATAAGCAATGGACCTTTAGAAACCTAGTGACAAGAGTATCAATTAAGGCTATGTGGGGACTTCCTTTCAAAAGGTGAGGAAGCTCAAATATGGACTGATGCTTTGAGATTGATTCTTTGACCCACAGTTCCAATGCAAGCTACTTCTCTCTATCTATCATCATAGTCACTGTCCAATCTTTCTTCTTTGCTCCACCAACACTCTGTTTAGGAATGGAGGACTCAATACTGCTTTTTCAACTTTCGGCTTCAGTGGGTGAAGGTAAGTGAATACTGAAACAAGGGTCAGGTCCACAGGATATTTAAGCGTCTACTCCATAGACACTCACCACTGACCCTGATAAGATACCACTTGTAGGATACGTGTAGTGAATATGGATCAGTGTCTTATTAAATGATGGGGTGAAGTGAGCTTTACCCAAGACAAGATCTTAGTACTTTATATTAAATCAGATTCAATTTTGTAATCTAAATTTGTGGTTGACTAGTATATTTTAATAAGATATTCTATAGAGGTGTATTGAAAGCCATTGAACTGTTAACCAATGACTCAGGTGCAACATGTGCTCATGCACAAGAATATTGATTGGAAGACTAGACAATAAAAATGGCTATAAATTGTCTTCCAATTTTATCTTCATTTTGATCTCTATCCTCTTCCTCCTGTAATAAACAAGTACATTGTAGATAAAAATCAACTTGGACCCAAGAAATATGCAGCCTCACAGCAATATGTGAATACCCATTCATTTGGGTAGAAATAGCAAGTATTTATTACTGGGAAGCAAGAGGTGCATACAAAATCATGTCAATATGCATGAATAAATTCTGATTTTTATGTGACATTAATATTAAGAAGTTGAGTGCATGTCTGAAAGTACCTTACTATGTATAAGCATCTATGCTTATTCTACACAAAGCATTTGTATTGAGGACTTAAGAGGCTTTTATTACTAATGCTCTAGTTTTCAAGGAAATTTTCATAATCATTTTCAAATACATAGAGTTTTAGGGGGAATTTACAAATTTACATCTGTGCCTTAAAATAAAAAATATTTTCCCTGGCTTTTTAAATTTGAGAAAGCCTGAAAATCTCAGGATGTGAAGAAAGCCCTCTATCTCCATGCCCATCCTGACTTTCCCTTGTCTGTACTAACAAAAACCTAAAAACTGGGTCTGAAACTAGGATATTATCATTATTATATCCTTAATATAGGATTATTATTTTTTAAGAAGCTATAAATTGAGAGTTGCACTAAAAGGGAAGTAGAACAGTGTCCCTGTGGCCATCTTTACTGCCTGGGATATGAAGGTGCCACTGACAGAAAATCTGACTCAAGTAAACATTCAACCTACTGACTTTAATTTTCTATTAATTTTAATTTTCTGTGATATATGGCTCCTTGTCTTTGAATTTTCCTTCCTCCTCCTTTTTAATATCTACTGCACCCCTGCTATGTGCCACACATCGTGGTAGGTGGTGGAAAAAAGCCATGGGCCATGCCCTCAGGAACGTGCACTCTTTAGGAGGGACAGGCAAGTAAATTGATGTGAATCCTGTGGTGTGCTAAGTGTTAGAGAGGTTGTGGGTGCACTTAAAGCACAGAAAAGTGGCAGTTTATTCCTCCTGGGGGAAGGCTGGTGAAATTGTTTAGAAGAGATGATGCTTCAGTTGAATTTTGAAAAATGAGTAGGAAGTAGCTAAAGCAGGGGTTCTTAACCTGGCATCCACTCATTCCTAATATATCCATGGATAGAGTTCAGTGGGTCTATAAACTTGGATGGGACAAAAAAAAAAAATCACACACCTATTTTCACTAATATTGAACCACATTTAGCATTTCCTTCAATTATAACTGTAGGAAACAAACCACAGTAATATTAATGGTAGCAGTGACAATGTCATCAACAAAATTCACAGCTATTTTCATATCATATCCGTATCACATATTGTAGGTAATTTCAAAATATCCCTAATGTTCATCACTACCTTAAAATTATAGCAGTAGATCCTCCAATGGATCTTATTCACCCCAAAATTATAGTAATAGATCTACCAGTGGACCATATCAATATTTTAATAAAAAGTATACGTATTATCATATCAGAAATTGTTTTTAATGTTTAAATGATTTTAATCTTTTGATAACTCAATCTCAATATAAATTGGTTTCCTTTGTAATTCTATACATTTTATTTCATACGTTTAAAAGTATTATTTTGAGAAGAGGTTCATAGGCTTCAGGGCTACGGCAGTCTGGAAATAGGGTCCATGACACAGAACCCCTGAATAAGTAACAAGTTTGGGGAAAGGGACAGTGGTTATTTCAGGAAGAGAAAGAAGTTTATGGTTGATTTTAAGTGTTTTATTTTGATATTTCAAATGATACATAATGTTTCTTTAAAAGCAAATGTTGGTGGTATGAAGACTAAATATGTGCATGTCAGTTCTGTGAACTGAGTAATATATACTCACTGTATTTTCATAGGGACATATTCCTGGGGAGCAAAACTATTGATTAGGTATATTAATAACTCACAGAATTTCTGAGTCTAACAAGAAAGGTCTATCATGGCGTCAGACTCTGTAGCCAGTAGTGGTGTGATAAAGGCCAAAGAAAGATGCCTGAAATACTTATTTACTACCTTTTCTTGCATGAGCAGAATGCTAACGATCATTTATTTTCAACCAACGTTTGCCTTATATGCATTTCAATGGTTGTGATAGGTGCTGGTACAGAATATGCTAAAATTTTATCAAATATTAATGGAGGCAGCTGGTAACTTAGGAAAGAGCACTTGACCAGGGGTCCATACCCCCAGGTCATTAGCCCAAGTCTGATATTCATATCTGTGTCACCTTGTTCATGTTTATTATTGGTAAAATGGAGGTAATGACTTTGCTCTAACTTATCTCATAAGTTTGCTCTAAGGGGTCAAATGAGTATGTCAAGATGCTCAAAAAGGCTTGAAACATAATACATATATTTTTCTATAGAAATAATAGTGAAATATCAGTATCATTATATTTTATGTTATGAATATAGAAACAAGAGTGAAATGTTTCTATCCTTGCATTAAAAATATACTGAATATAGAACCTTTTAGACAAATGGGATTGAAAACCATATATGTATAAAATATAAAAGGCAGATGTAGCACATAACATATATCTATAACATAGGAGTTAAATTCTTATAAGACTGAAGACACTGAAGCTTGCCATCCTAAGCCACTGGGTTATTCCATCATAATAATTATTTCCCTATGGCTGGTAACAAGCTTTCAAATATGACCTGTAGGAACAGTAGCACAAGACAGCAATGAATTTATGTATGTGCTTTTTAGATTTAGTGGCACTAAGTTCACACAGAAACACATTTAATTAGTGGAGTGAGTTCAGTTCTAAAATTTAGATCACTTTCTCCAAATAAGCTTGTTCTTCACAGGAATCATGTAAGCACATGTTGACAAATATTGCAAACAATGGGAGAAAGACACGAATCTTAGGATTTTTCTTCCAAAAAAAATCTAGTTATTAATTATGCTTTTCGTTATAACCTAGCAGAGAAGGATTTAAGTACTGACCTGAGTCTTCTATTCTTTAGGTCAAGGTGGAAACTTTATTTCTACAGTAAAATACACCTTTCACATTCTGAGTGTCGCCATATAAATCAAACAAAGAGAACTGCATTCCAATTCTCTCCATTACCACAGAGCCATACAAGTTACTAAACAGAACATTATTCCATTTTTAGCTTGAAGTATTTTTCAACCTCAAGTATGCTTAGAAACATTCTCAAGTCAAGCCTGTTGCGATTATACCTGTTAGACTTTTATTCTGTGTAAATGATCTAAGCCAAATGGAGTCTAAAATACGGACCCTTGCCTGCCAACTGGAATAGTCCTTAACCCTCAATCATTTGCTAAAAGAGACAAATGAGCTAGATTTGAGTTCTGAAACTACCATTTCTGAACAAAAAGAAAAAAAAGAGCAAAGCTTAATATGCATCTGGGAAAGACACAGTTGATGCAAATGCAAGAGAAACATGGGGCACCACTCTAACCTGCTTACGTTCATTGCTTCCCAAGTACAGACAGCTGCACAGAGATGCACAGACATACACTTACTGACTCACACAAATGGACTAGAGTGACTAAATATTCTGAAATGAGGAGACGTAAAACCCAGTGAATTCTCCTCGCATCCTACACAGTGCATACACACCCACCAACACACCTCCTCAACAAGAATAAGATCCTGAAGTCCTTAAACAGTTTTGTAGGCATCAATTACAAATTAATGAAATCTGCTGAGGGCAGACACACAAAGATACACAGTTCAAGATATAAGCACTGAAGCAAGGCAGACACCTGATAAAAAGTTAGAAGTTCCAGAACTGAAAAGATTGTATCCTGGATATCAAAGAAACGATGGATTGAGGGTGAACAGATTTGTATCCTGGACACTAAAGCCAATGGTAGGTTTAGGAAGCACAGTAAATGACTTCGAAAACCATTCTCTATACTACTCAAATTTTAAAAAACTAAAGTCAAATGGTTTCAATTCTTTATAAGGTTGTCCTTGCAGTAGACAAAACTTTGGTCAATGGTCTTGGTGTTTCCACTTGGTTTCAAGGGCTCTGCCTCCAAATAAGTCCTCAGCATCCTTTCCCCCCATTCTCTTGGGTAAGGGATGCTCTGGTCACTTCATGTGAGCTTACATTTATGAGGTCCTGAGAAATAGGAGTGTGAGGGCCTTCAAATTTTTCTTCTAGATTTAACTGCAAGTGAGCCAACACAGAATCCTGGCATTGGTTAACACATTTGTGTTAAAAAGCTGTTTGTTACTGGATCCAATCTGATGCCCCAATGAAAGCAAGAACAAAGCAACAACTAAAGAAGTCTTCCCCTTACACCCCCCCGCCGCCAAACAGCCCATTCCTTTCTGAATCCAGGCTCCTGAATGCACATGAAACTGTCTAGTGTTGGCTGCGGGGAGCAGCACTCCCTCCTCAGCTGGAGGCTGCATTCAGAAAGAATAGATTTTTCCTGGCTTCTGATAGTCTGAGACATTGTGCCTGTCACTCAGAGGGTGAGCAAAATAGGGTTCAGAAGAGAAAGCAGAGGTGAATAAACAGATGCGAGAGTGGGAAGAGCGTACAAAGTACGGAGATGGCAGAGACTGATATCACACCTACCCTGGGATGGGCCACTCTCCCTGTGCCTGGAAGAGGCTCCTAGGCTATTTTAATTATAAATATTTATATCATGGAAGCAAATTCAGAAGGATTTATATCCCAGGGGAGTGCAGATCAATAGATGTGAGCAAACCTCATCTCCAGGCTGACCACTTAACATTGTTATCACCAATTAGGGCTGCCTGGCCCTCTGGGAGGGTGTCGGTTCTCCTCCTGTCCTCTGTAGGTCCACCCCATTCTTGGCCCCAAGAGGAAATCAATATCAGGAGGCAGGGATCAATACCCAGGTCATCTGCTTGGCTGCAGTGGCTCTCCTTAGGACTGGAGTTTGGTTAGCCCTCACCTATCCCGCAAGCTCCCTCACAACCCCTCCATCCTCCCAGGTCTGCTGAGGGCATCCCAATTTTGATCTTTAGCTCATTAACTGAAATCAGCAAAAATGCTGTGGACTCTTTTGAGAAAGGAACGAAAGACTTGGTTATCATTTGCCTCACTTCCCAAAAGTGAGGAAACTTACCAGACCTCAAGGATTGGGTAATTTCCTGCCTCATGCTTCCTGCTGCCGACTCTCTGGCCACCAAGTACTGTCGGAGCGGCTGGAGCTGGCTGGGTTTCTGTTCCAGGTCTGCCTGCGTCTCCCTATGCTTGGTCTGCAGTTGATAGATCCTCTGCTCCTGAAGCATCCAGCTATTGACCCGCCCAGGGAAAGAAAGAAAAAAATGGAAAAAAAATCAATTAATACTAAACGGCTTAACAAAACACTGCATAGCACAGGCCTGAAGCTCACCGGGTAGGAGTTGGGGTGGTCTCAGTGGCAACAGTGGTTGTGGGGACAGGCTCAGCTAGCTCGAAAAGCTGATGTCCCAGGGACAGGAAGCCAATATGGTAGGCGTGATCACACATACAAACACACACACATGCACAAGCACACACACATGGCAGCTCAGTCTGACATGCCCTAGTCAGGGAGCAAAGAGGACTGTGCAGGTACACGTTCATTGTGAGCTGGTGGAGGGTGACACATACACCAAAGCAGAAGAATGGTTGCAACCAAACTCATAGAAAGGGGCGGGTATTTTTCTGTTTTCTGGGTTTTTTTAGGGGGGAGGGGAGGAGTGGAAGGGGAGGAGAGATGGTTTTGTTCTGAAAAGGTAATACCATTTATGTGTTGCAGAGAGTTACCCCAGGCATTTCTTCGTGCGGCTCCCTATCACACGACCACATGCAGACACACATGAAGCTTTTTAAAGGGGGGCAAAAAATGAGGGAGCACCATACCTCAGCTGCCAGGCCCTCTCTCTTCTGCAGGAGCTGGCTTTGAAGGTTCAGGATTTTGCATCTCGCTGTTCCAGCTGTAAAGAGTTTACATAGGGAGGGAGCAAGGAAGGATCATGAATGTCAACCAATGAGCAATTAGCATGACAAGACTAAAGTATTGATCCACTAAAGCTCACTGCACTGCTGTAGCCCCAGATGTAGAGCAGCTCCCCTGTCACTAACTCCGACAGTGCATTTCAGAAGCCCGTAATATAGGGCTGGCTACTTTTGTAACCCTGACCCTTTCTGGGGCAGGGGAGGATGGCATCCTCATGCTGCTCATCTGCAGCTCTCATGGTGGTCCCTCTCCAGGAGCAGAAAGCTGCAGAGAAGAGTGTAAAGAACAGAAAGATTTTGGCTGTTTTACTTCATTCATTTTTTTAAATACAGCTCCCTCCCGATGGCACCAGGCAGCTCTATGTATTGATTGGAGAAGGGCTAGGGAGAAATCCTGGCCTGACAGCTGGGGCTGGAACTAGTGTGGTTTACCATTTTGCATGGTCAGGGGCAAAATGCCTTCTGTAGTACTAACTTCTGGCCAGGCCAAATACATACTTCCTGGGCACATTTTATGCATTGTAAACACTAAGGGTCAAAATGGGAAGGGAAAAGGTGCTATCTCACTAAAGAGGCATCCTTATTCCTAGGAGTAAGTCTATAATACATCAAAAGAGAAAACAATGGGGTTTGGGATTCGGCAGACACAGTGTTTTGCTACACTAGCCAGGGGAGGCATTATCCCTGCTAGTTTCTCCAATCTCCATTGATTCCTTTCCTTGTTACTCTTAACTATACACATACTAACATTTCTTCACCATTTCTTCTACTTTTTTCCCTCATCCATTCCATGCTTTCACAAATTCACTTCTTAAATTGCTTTTCCAGTTTCATTCTTTACCCTCCTTTGATGATATACTAGCAGTTTATCTCCCTGAAATCTTCCGAGTAGTGGTGATCATTTATTCTTGTGTGAGTTTCTACTATGTGCCCCAAACTTTTCTCCCATGATGGGCGATGCAGATATGGTCTCTATACTCAAAGAACTTAAAGAATAGCTGAATCAATGAGCTACCCATTGACAACAAAACTATCCATCCATTCTCCATCTGTCCATCTATCCATTTGCTGATTCATTCAATCTGCATTTGTTGAGAACTTCCTATTGTATGGGACTGCTCGTTGCTAAAAATACAATGGGGTGGCAGAGACTTGAGTGCTTGCTGATAACCATTTTCTCTTCATCTTCCTGGGCAATTTATAGGGCGTTGTGACTGAGTTTTGGCCAAGAGAATGTGGGTGGAAGTGAGGTATGCCTGGTCTGGCTCATAAAAACCTTCCACCGTATTCTTTGTTCTCTTTTTCTTCCACTGCAACCTAGAAGGCAATATGTTGAAGACGGTGGTGCAACCTAGGTCTCTGGGATCCAGTTGGAAAAGAGTTGCCTGACCCATACTGGACTATGATATGAAGAATAAATCTTTATGGTGTTAAGTTACAGAGGATGTTTTTGTGTTAACACCAATGTAGCAGTTAGTGTTACTCGTACTAATAAAAATGTTAAACAAGAATAGACACAGCACCTGCCTTCACAGAGCTTGCAGTGCAGGAGGTGAGAGAAATATTAAAAAAAATAATTTCAAAAATAAATGTAAAAGCACAATGGTGATAAGTATAATAGGGAGAGGGTATCTGAGCCAATATACACATATATCAGAGGAAAGTTACCTAGACGACTGCCATTGCACAATTACGTTGAGATCTGAAGCATAAGTGAACTGGGAAGGCATGAGGGTATTCCAGAAATAGGGAACAGAACTAGCAAAGTTGCTATGGTAAGAAGGACTGAGGTATATTCTAGGAACTGAAAGAACCCTCATGTGAGTAGAACACAGAGATGAGAAGGGAAATGGTGCAACATGAGGATGGGGAAGTAGGTAAGGTTCATTCAGGGCCTTGCAGATTATGGATTTTAGTTTCCATCCTCAGATCATTGGGAAGCCACTCCAGTGTTTTAAGTAAGACTGATAACAAAATCATATTTATATGTTGTATGAAAAGTTCTCTCTGGCTGCAGTATGAAGAATGAATTGGTATTTCAACTTCCAGCCATATGGTAGAACAGAAATGCTCTTCTCATCAAAAATGTTAAGATATTCCAAATAAAGTAGAACACATGTTCTTTTAAATAAATGGCTAAGTTTTCAAGGATACAAATCCCGAAATGCCAGGTACAAAGAGGGAACTGAAATAAGAGTAGTAAGCCATGGAACATGAATCGGCCTTGAGGAGTACTGCCCAGTCTCAGTGACTGCAGGGATTAGCTTTTAACATTCATGTGGGGATAGGGCCCCATGCAAGTTAGGAAGTTGGAACTGATATCCCCACATAAAACCAGGACCCTTAAAAGGATGGCTTAGGGGGAAAAAAACACAACCATCTGTTGTTCCAAGGATGCTTGACTTCTCCTGCCCCATGGGTGAGAAAAAGTCTCCACTGAGAATTTGTAACTATTTCTTACAGGTTTGAGGATCTATCTTTACTATTCATCAAGTTCAGGGACCTCTAAGCTGAAAAATTAAAATCAAACTTGGTCTCAGGCTAGTAACATCCCCATAGTGTTTGGCAGAAGCAAACCCCAAAATACTCTGGAGGGCCACAGCTTCATATCGGTCACCTGGGATTTTCACAGAGAAAACTCTGCTGAAGATATAGCCACGTTACAAAACTAGAAACCATGCGTGAGAGTAGCAGACAAAGGAAAACAGCCAATTTAGAGCTCTGAGAATTTCAGATGATAGAGCAATCTGGTGGAGACTGCAGAGTAAGTGTGCTTAGAGTGATTAAAAACATGAAAGAAGATATCAAAATCATACAAAAATAGAGAGACATTATGAGAAAATAGAATGAACTGGAGAGGGGTCATAGGAGTAATGCCTCAGGATCAAGAATGCAACCCTCTTGCCAAATGTGCTGGACTCGGTATATATCAGGGCTTAGGAAGCAGTGATTTTTATCTTTTTCTTTTGCTCCTTATTTTAAGTATGTTATTTATATAAGACAAACCTCCCACTTGCTTTGTTAGTGACATCTAAAATATAGGGGCATAATGACTGCCCCAAAGCCAGGAAATATTTTTCATGTTTAAAACTGATGGTCAGCTCATAAGACATTCTCTGTTATGATTGTTGAAGTGTCTCATAAAGGAAAATATCATCTCAGTGTGATTTCTTTGCTTCTTTGCACTCTTCAGCTCAATGGTCTCTTTCCAGCTGGGCACAAATTGAGGACACTGGCCTTTTCAATGGTGGACAAAGAACCATAATGGGAGGGAGGTGGCAAGCATCAAAGGAAAGCTCAAAATAAGAAAGGCTCATTATTTTATTGGAAACTTTTTTTCTTGCTACTGTTTCAAAAATTATTCCTATACCTCACAAAAGAACTAGGAATAAGTAAGACAGTGACACCAAGAGGTTACCTGGTCAGCCTGAGCTGGTGCTGTGGAAGAACCAATATTGCTTTTCAGATCCCAGGATATTCCTTTATAGACCCAGGTTTGAGTCATAATAAGAGTTTTCGGTAGTGGAAAGACTTAGATGGAATGAGATGATCCCAAGCTGGTGAGATTGGGTCCATTTCTCCCACCTCTAATCTCCTGAGACACTGATCACCATCACTACCATTGTTAGTTTTTACTGAAGTTCAGCTAGTTGCCAAGCCATGTATTATTCCATTTAATGTCAGATAACCTCTGCAGGGTGAGCATTAATATCCCCATTTCTCAGATGACAGACACAGAAAAATGTAATAATCCAAATTCTCTTATCCTATACCAGAATCAGGGATAGGATAAATGCCTTTAAGCCTTCCTTAGTGGATTTAGATAGAGGCAAAGCCATTCATGGCCCTAAAAAGAGCAGGGGCTCACAGACAATTCCTTTCTTTGTGTACCTTTAAAGAAATTTGTGTTCTGAGCAGCTGAAATGAGACAACTGAGCTCAACTACACTGGTCTCTGTCTTCCAGTAGAAAATGCAGATTTACTCCAGTGGGACAGAGATATTTGAACAACAGTGATTTGTAGAATTTGGTGTACTAGTGGGGCTGCTTTCAATCAGAGCTGTTTATGATGAAAAGAATCAGGTTATCTGAGCTCTTTTCTTCTTCCCTCAGCCAAATATCTCATCTATCCATGAGATAGATGTCCCTTCAGATGTGTCTAGGTCTATCTACACCAGTACCCCAAGGCCATTTTTGTCCAAGCCACCATCCTATTATCCTAGAAACCTCCTAATGGTCCTGCCTGCCTCCACTTTTACAACTTGGGTTCTCTTCACAGCAGCCAAAACAATTTACATGGCTGCTCATCCTGTTCTTTACTGGATTTACTATTTACAAAGTTGCAATAATAATAATCAAATGTGCATTTACATAGTATTTTCTAGTATAAATAGTACTTTTGCACATACTAACTCATCTTTTAAAAATAACACTTTATGAAGGAAACAGGTATTATTCTCTGCATTTTACAGAAAAAAAAACTGCTAGAGGCATTATAGCTAGTGAGTATCAGATCACAACATCGTCTGGTAAACCTGAAAACCCAAAGATCCACCTTAAGAGAATATTTACACTTATAGCCTACTTTGAAAAAGGATAGATGGGATACACAGAGGAAAAACTTTTGTTTAGGGTGGTGCATTAAGTTCCAATAGGGTAGTATGTGCATTTCCTAGGGCTGTTGTAAAAGATTAACACAAACTGGGTGGCTTAAAAGAGCGGAAATCTATTCTCTCACAACTTGAGATGCTAGGAAGTGTAAAATCAAGGTGTTGGCAAGACCACACTCTTTCTGAAGTCTCTAGTGGAGGACTCTTCCTTGTCTCTTTTAGCCTCTGGTGGTTCCTGGCAATCCTTGGCATTTCTTGGCTTGTAGCAACACCACTCCAATACCTGCCTTCGTCTTCACATGACCTTCCCTCTGATCCTGTGTATTCTCTCCTCTTCTTATAAGTAAGGATACCAGTCTTTGGATTTAGGGCCCAGATTAATCCAGTATGGCCTCAACTTAATTACATCTGCAAGACCATTCTGGGATTCTGGGTGGATATGACTTTTGTGGGGGACACCATTCAAGCCACTATAGATGGGAAGTATCAAACTGTAAATGCCTCCCTTTCCTCTTCACCATCAGTTTCCATCTGTTCTTTAAAAGAGTGGTTATCACATTCAATACAATACCTATCAAAATACCATCAACACTTTTCACAGAGCTGGAACAAACAATCCTAAAATTTGTATGGAACCAGAAAAGACCCCGAATAGCCAAAGGAATGTTGAAAAAGAAAATCAAAGCTGCTGGCATCACAATTCTGGACTTTAAGCTATATTACAAAGCTGTCATCATCAAGACAGTATGGTACTGGCACAAAAACAGACACATAGATCAATGGAATAGAACAGAGAACCCAGAAATGGGCCCTTAACTCTATGGTCAACCAATGTTTGACAAAGCAGGAAAGAATATCCAATGGAAAAAAGACAGTCTCTTCAACACATGGTGCTGGGAAAATGAGACAGCCACACACAGAAGAATGAAACTGGACCATTTCCTTACACCATACACAAAAATAATCTCAAAATGGATGAAAGACCTAAATGTGAGACAGGAATCCATCAAAATCCTGGAGGAGAACACAGGCAACAACCTCTTTGACCTTGGCTGCAGCAACCTTTTGTTAGACACGTCTCCAGAGGCAAAGGAAACAAAAGCAAAAATGAACTATTGGGACTTCATCAGAATAAAAAACTTTTGCACAGCAAAGGAAACAATCAACAAAACTAAAAGGCAACCTACAGAATGGGAGAAGATACTTGCAAATGACATACCAGATAAAGGGCTAATATCCAAAATCTATAAGAACTTATCAAACTCAACACCCAAAAAACTCAAAAAATCCAGTCAAGGGCACCTGGGTGGCTCAGTCGGTTGGCCACCAACTCAGTCGGTAGCTGAGTTGAGTATCAGATCACAACATCGTCCAACTCATTTCCTGAGTTGGATCCCAGGGTTCTGGGATCAATTCCTGCGTCAGGCTCCCTGCTCAGCAGGAAGCCTGCTTCTCCCTCTCCCTCTGCCCCTCCCCCCGCCTGTGCTCTCTCTCTCTCTCTCTCTCTCTCAAATAAATAAATAAAATCTTTAAAAAAAATCCAGTCAAGAAACGGGCAGAAGACATGAAGAGACATGTCTTTATGGTGTTCTTCCTCATACTAAAGGAAAGTATATTTAAAAGACAATGCTCTACCCTATGATTCAATAATCACACTCCTGGGTATTTACCCTAAAAATACAGGATACAGACACCCCTATGTTTACTGCAGCATTATTTACAATAGCCAAATTATGGAAGCAGCCTAAGTGTCCATTGATAGATGAGTGGATAAAGAAGATGTGGTGTGTATATACATACAATGGAATATTATTCAGGCATAAAAAAGGAAATCTTGCCATTTGCAACAACATGGATGGAGCTAGAGAGTAAAATGGTAAGCAATACAAACCAGTCAGAGAGAAAGGCAAATACCATATGATTTCACTCATATGTGGGAATTTAAGAAATAAAACAAACAAACAAAGGTAAAAAAAAAGAGACAAGCCAAAAAAACAGATTCTTAACTATAGAGAACAAACAGATGGTTACCAGTGGGGGATTGGTGGGGGTTGGATTAAATAGGTAAAGGGGATTAGGAGTGCACTCGTCTTGATGAGCACTGAGTAATGTATGGAACTACTGGCTCACTATACTGTACACCTGAAACTAATATAGCACTATATGTTAACTATACTGGAATTTAAAAAAAAAAGACACCTTATTTTAAAATCTCTTAGTACTGATCCATTTTGAGCCCATAAGCATTATTTCAAGTGAATGTTTACATAGTGTCTATCACCACTATATTTTTTTTTAAAGATTTTATTTATTTATTTGACAAAGAGAGACACAGTGAGAGAGGGAACACAAGCAGGGGGAGTGGGAGAGGGAGAAGCAGGCTTCCTGCGGAGCAGGGAGCCTGATGCAGGGCTCAATCCCAGGACCCTGAAATCATGACCTGAGCCGAAGGCAGATGCTTAATGACTGAGCCACCCAGGCACCCTCACCACTATCTTTATATAGCAGCATCTCACTTTCATAGATATTGTGGTATGTGAGATCTCTCCTGTCATCTAGTTCATTTCCCTGCCCTGGTTATAGAGGAGGTTCATACCTATAAAGAACCATTTGTGTTTTCTTTGCTTGCAGCTTGAACTAGCTTGTCTTACTGAATATGATTATAACTAGTTCATAGTGATAGCAAGAGACTTAAATTGTTGAATGAAGATTTTTTTTTTGTTTTCTTTACTAAAATAAGTTTCTGGATCTCAAGACTTAAAATTCCGTCTCCTTTCTTCTTAAAAAGGAAAATTAAAGGGGCACTTGGGTAGCTCAGTCGGTTAAGCATCTGCCTTCAACCCTGAGATCTAGACCACTTTGGGGGCTCAGCGGGGAGTCTGCTTCTCCCTCTGCCCCACCCCATGCTCGTACTCTCCCTCTCTCTCTCTTGCAAATAAATCTTAAAAAAAAGGGAAAATTAAAAAGAAAACATTATGAAATTATGCCCTTGCACACAGTAGGAATTCAATCAATATTAATTTCATTTGGATATTTGGAGCACTATTTTGATTCAAGTTATACTGTAGGAATAAACAGAAATGACATTTGCTCAGTAAGGGAAAAATGGTGTTGGGACAGTACCCAACAAATGCACCAAAATTAATTCCAGATGAATTAAAAATATACAAATAAAAGCACAAAATTACTAGAAAAAATAATGAGAGAATTAAAAAAATAGTATGAGAGTGAGAAAAGTCCTTCCTAAATATGGCACAAACTCCAGAAGTCATAATATAAGGATTCACAACTTCATTATATTAAAATCAAAACAAATTTCTCTATGGCAAAAATCATCATTACCAAAGTAAGAGAGATATGACAGACTTGGAAATTTTATAATTCATATCATAAACAAATTGCTAACTTATATAATGTATAAAAAGCTTCTATGAATCAATGTATAAAAGTACAATAACCTAATGGGAAACCAGCAAATAGTTCAAAGGAAAAGGAATAAAATGACTTTTAAACATATAAAAACAATCTCACTCACAGTAAGAAATACAAATTAAATCCTCACTGAGATAAAATTTTATACTGACTACATTGTCAAAACTCCAAAATTATTGATAATACAATGTATTAGTGAAGATGTGGCAAAACAAGGTTTTCTACACATTGCTGGTGGGAGTGAAAACTGGCACACTCTCTATGGGATGCAATTTTCTAAGATCCATTAAAATAATATGCACATACCCCTTGACCTAGTAAGTCCAATTCTATGAATTTATTCTACAGATATACTTGCACACATGTGAAATGGCAATGCACTGCAACTTTGTAATAGTAAAAGATTAGTTATTACCTGAAAGTCTATCAGCAGGAGACTGGTTAAATAAATAATGGTTTAGCCAACAATGGGATATCATGAAGCTGTAAAATGACTGAGGACTCTCCTACATAGAAATTCCTTCTCTGTAACCATGGCAGGAAAATGAAATAGATGACAGGAGAGGTCCAGAAAAACCATAAATACCTATAAACATTATATATATATATATATATATAAAAAGATGCAGAGCAGGATGTTTGGTGTGCTATCTGTGTAAAAATGGGGAAGGGAGTATACACAAATATGTATTTGCTTGTATATGCATAAAATATCTTTAAAAGGACACACAAAACCTTGGTAACATGGATTGCCATTGGGCAACTGAGTAGATGGGAGACAGAGAAAGAGGATTTCCATTGTGTACCTTTTGGACTTTTTGAATTCTGATAATATATTCCCTATTTAATCAGTTAATTAATTCATTAGAAATATCTCTCACATAGAGACACACCCATAAGCACACACACAGATCAAACATCATTTGTTATCACACCTCAGACCTAGAAAGATAAGTAAATCCCCAGCATGCTATGTTTTTGGCAACATTATCAGCCTACTGGGCCTTGGAATTTAATGATGTATTATAATTAGGGTAAGTAGAACTCATCAGCCAAACATGTCCATCTCCTGAATTCCTAGCACTTATCATGCACATTCATTGAATGAAAAAATTCCAAAATGAAGGATAAACTACAAGTGAAACAGTTAATGGCCTTTGTGGATAATCTCAACTATTGATAAAGTAAAAATAAACATGGTTGTTATAACTGGTAAGCCTCGAGACTTGATTTCCACCACCCAGTTGTGAACTTGGTAAAGTCACTTAAATTAGGAGAGCTGGCTGCCACATTAGTAAATACAGAGTGTGGACCAGATCATTTTTAATGCTTTGTCCAGGTGCATTTCTCCTAGAAGTATCCTAATTGCATTCTTCATCAGAGTGTATGACCAAGCTCTTTACTATAGGGTTATGTATAAGTCTCCAGCGTCTTAGACTGGTGAAGACCCCAGAGAGTTCCCCTGCATTTCAGCCTGACCCTTTTCCTCTTTGCCTTAAAATATACAAAAATCTTCCTGTTAATCCAAAAAACCTCTTGGGAGCCAATAGTTCATCTAGCTACCTTCTTGTTTCTTTCTTCCCTTTATCTGCCAAATTTCTTAAATATGCGATTTGTACCTGCTCCTCCCATGATTTAAAGCAACTGACACTTTTGTCTGTCTCTCTTATCAAGGTGAAATTCACATTACATAAAGTTAATCATAAAGAGTACAATCCAGTGGCATTTAGCACATTCACAGTGTTGTCTAACCAACACCTCCATCTAGTTCTAAAATATCCTCATCACCTTCACATCAGACCTCATGCCCATTAAGTAGTCACTCCTCACTCCCTCTTCCCCTCAGCCCCTGGCAATCATTTTCTATCTTTATGTTTCTATGGACTTAACAATTCTGGATATTTCATATAAATTGAATGTAACCTATGTAAACTTTGGTGTTTGGATTATTTTACTTAGCATAATTTTTCAAGGTTCATCCATGTGGTAGCATGTATCAGTGCTTCATTATTTTTTGTGGCTGATTAATATTCCATTGTATGCATATATCATATTTTGTTTATCCATTCATCCATTGGTAGAGATTTGGATTGTCTCCACCTTTTGGTTGGCTACTGTGAATAATGCAGCTATGAACACTTGTATACACGCATTTGTGTGAATACCTGTTTTTGATTGGATATACATTTAGGAGTGGAATTGCTGGGTCATGTGATAATTCCATGTCTAAATTCTTTGAGGAAATTTTTGTGTCTCTTTTTGAAGCAGTTTTCTTAGGCTCAAGGTGGAGACATTAGTTATAGTCTCATTCACTCAATAAACAATTAGTAAGTGCCTACTAAGGTTAGGCCCTTTATTCAGACACTGGAAAATTTGAAGGTGAGTAAGACTGTTGCCCCTTTGAAGGTTCTCATGGTCTGCCTGAAAAAGATACATGGGGAAATTAATAAAATGTAAACTGGATAATGTCTTTCCTATAATAAAAACCTTCCAGGAATTCATCTTTGTAACCAGAAGAATACCTAAATTCCTTACTGGGGCTTCAAGGCTCTGCCTACACATATGACTTAATTTAATCTCCATGTAGAAAAACTCAGTCTGTTCTCTGTTTCAGCCCAGCCCATATTTCATAAATTTATTTATTTATAAAGAAGGCCCTTATTTAAATATTTGTGAAATAAATGAGTATGTGAGTTTCATTCTGTTCTCCCCTTGGCTTCCAGGCTCCAGCCTTTGTTCTATATCTTGAATATGCTGACTCATTCCCTGCACAGGGCCTTTGTTACTTCTGGGAATGCTCATTACCCTTCTGGTCCTTCTGGGAATGCTCATTACCCAGATCTTTGCATGGCTGTTTCCTTCTCATCATTCAGGTCCTGACTACTCTCGTTAATAGATCCACCCAACCACAGTCTCTTTCACATTATCCCATCTTATTTTCTTCATTGAACTTAACCATTCCTGAAATTGTCGTTTACCTGCATATTTTCTTATATTCTCTCCTAAAATGTAGCTCCTGCTTGCATCATTTGCTGCTATATCACCTGAACTTGGCACATAGTGACTGTTAAATATTTCCTGACTGATGAATAATTGTACTACAGTTGTGTCAAATACTAAAATGACAAGGCACAGTGTTGGCTCCAAGAAGGGAGAGATCCTGGAGGGGTGTTTGAGTTTCTTGACATTTTTGAGTTCTGGCTTCTAGTTTTCTACTTCCATGCCCACCTTCACAGTTATCACAATCATGTCTATACCCCAAACATACTTGTGTTCCAAGCATACTCATTTATTTCCAACTACCTAGTAGAAATTTCCAAGTTATCATTCTCCAGTCCCAGCTGATTCCTGAATTTTTTCCTGCAAACTTAGGATTTTAGGGCCTGCTTTAACCACTCCATCTTCTTCATCTGTGACATCCATCCTGTCAAAACACCAGTGTCTTCAATGCTTCTAGTGTTATGTTCTACCCCCTAAGAGAATCAAATGATTTATCCAGATTCCAAACACTTCAGAGTTAGCATTTTGTGATCCTTAACAAATACGGCCTCTCCTTTACCATTGTGTACCCAAATTTCCCTTATACCTGTATAAGGCTTTTGCTGATCATTGCTGTTCTCATTTATTTGTCCCTCACCTAACCTCCTAAAGGCCATAATATCTGTACCTCTCTTTTTGGTACTTAACAAATATGATCTTGTTTAAATGAAATCATTCACTGATTTATCCTAATAGAAGAGAAAATTCTTGAAGTGCAGGTTGTTTAAAAGTTTTAAATAATATCCACGGCCTTGTACCCAGAGTTATGTGCATATCATACATATATAAGTAATATCTTAATGAATAAATAAATATGGATATTGAGAAACTATGACAAAATCTCTCATGGACTAGTAACAGGTTTCCAGAGAGGCGAAAAATAGAGATGATTTGTATCTTTGCTTCCTATACATCTTTTTTGCAGTATTCCCAAAATAGGCTGCACATTAGAATCACATTGGAAGCTTTACCTCATAGAGATTCTGACTTAGCTTGTCTGGTTTGGAGCATCAGTGTTGTGTGAAAACTCCCTGTGTTAATTCCAATGTATAGAACCACTGGGCAAGACTTTCAGAACCTATCATGTTCTATAAATATCTAATTATATATTTCCATGGTGCTTTTCTTTTTTTCTTGAGTTTGTGGGTTTTATGTATGACAAGTTTATGTGTTATATCAAATCACTATATGACCCACACAGTACAGTACTGCTGAAATGGGAACTTTCAGTTTAGAATAATCTCAATATGGTGTGTTTGGGGAAAACAGTAAGACATCTATTGATAATACTGAAACAACAGAAAAGGGGCAGACACTATTTGTTGGCCATTCAATAATATTTACAGCTTTTCTTCCTGGCTTACAAAGTCCAGATTTTGTTCAGGTGGCAATGTGCTCATCTTTGGTGGATGGACCATGATTGGCCTAAACCTATTTGGCAATCCCATTTTCCTTTCTTTGGTACTCACCTTCCCAGCCACTGAAGCTAAGGTAGCCGAAAAAGTCATAGACAATGATATTTTGGGGCAAGTCTACTGGAAAATTGTTTGCTTTTTATTTTATTTTTAAAAAATATTTTATTTATATATTTGAGAGAGAGAGACAGAGATAGCGAGAGAGAGCAAAGCGGGGAGGAGAGGGAAAAGCAAGCTCCCCGCTGAGCAGGGAGCCCAATGTGGGGCTTGATCCCAGGACTCTGAGATCATGACCTGAGCTGAAGGCAGACACTTAACTGATTGAGCCACCCAGGAGCCCCAATAGTTTCCTTTTTAAAAAAGACACTGGGCTTATGTATGCCACCTATTTTCCTTTCCTTTCCTGGCTGTATACTTTCTTAATCATTACCATAAAGTAACAAGCACAGGGACAAAAAACCAATATACTGAAGATGGCAGAACAGAAGGACAAAAAGGTTTTGAGTTTGTGATACTAATATTCTTCTTGAGTCTTTGGAACTACCAACATCTTAACATTCTCTTACTATGTGAGAGTAAATGTCTTTATTACATACTCAACTAATAAAAGTTGAGTTTTTTGTTATTTGCTGCCAGAAGCATTCCAAGTTGTCTTAGTCTGCTTGGGCTCCCGTAACAAAACTATAGATTGGTGACTTAAACAACAGAAATTTATTTTCTCACAATTCTGGAGGCTAGAAGTCCCAGACCTAGTTCCAGCAGGGTCTGTTCCTGGTGAGGGTTTTCCTTCTGGCTTGAGGTGGCTGCCTTCTCACTGTGTCTTCACATGGTTTCCTCAGTGTGTGTGTGGAGAGGGAGAACAAGCTCTCTTGTGCTTCTTCTTATAAGGACACAAATCTCATCATGAGGAATCACCTTTGTGACCTCATCTGAGCCTAATTACCTACCAAAGATCCCATCTCCAAATATCATCACATTGGAGGTTAGGATTTCAACATAAGGAAGTTTGGGGCAGGGGACACAAATATTCAGTCCATATACCAACTGTTAAAAGATTCCTCTGTTCACAATAGGAATGCTGTTAGCCTATGAACATGCTCAAGGTAAAAGAAAAGCGATGTGTATGTTTTTAATGGCATTCTTCAGGGTTTGGTTGAAAATTACAGAATTACCATAAAGGAGGTCACATAACACATAAAATGTGGCAAAAATACAAAATATACCCCCTCAAAAGTGTAAAACAATTACAAAAGTAGGAATCACCTATATATTCGCTAAATATTCACTGAATGCCTACTGTGTGCACTGTGCATTTGGGGGATTTAAAGGTGAAAATTTCAGGGTTCCAGGCTTGTATATAATCTATTAGGAGAGATAAGAGAAACATGAATGACTGATGAAGAAAGACTATAATACTCACTATACCTACAGAGATACAAAGTACTGCAGAAGTTCAGTGTTAGGAGAGGGAACTTCATTGAAGAGGTCAGATTTGGCATGTCCCTTAGGCTAGCAGGAGAGTCTCTATAGAAACCAGATGTGAACTTCTGAAGGGAGCCACAGGAATACATTTTCTCATCTGCACTGGGCTGCCTTCTCTCAGAATTGATTCTCTTGCTGAAAATGGATAACTGATCAACTTAGTCATGAATCTGGGGCTAAGTTTTAATCCTGCCCTTGCTGATGAAGAGGATTTAATAACTGCCTGAAGGAAAAGTTTCACTTTTAGCTAGGGTCCTAACATTTTTAGGATAATATTATTTAGGAACCTGGCAAAGTAATTAACCCACAGCTTCTGTTAATATACTTATAAAACATAAAACCCTTGTTTACTTTATCACCAGGTCCATCATTGGTACCCTCAACTATTGGGGACATAGGTACTTCAGTCTTTAATGAACTGTTGGGAAAACTGATGGAATTATGAAGGCCAATAAATAGTTTGGCCCTTTAAAGAGAGCTAATGGAAGGTTGTGACAATCTAGATTATACAGTCTCTTCCAAACTTTCATTCATCTCTACTATGTATACCAATGCTACTCCAGCCACTTCTAACATTTGCAGAACCTGTGGTGAGAGCTTAAATGGAGGTCCACATACCATATGTCTAAATATTTAAAAGTGACTTGTCAAATGGTTGCATAAAACAGGTTCCACCTTCCTACTCTGACAAATACGTACCTTCGTTAACATCCTGGAAGGCCAGGTTGTAGTGAGTTCTCAGACTTTAGAGGAGGAATCCTGTGTGGGGAGTTAGCTCACAGCCTCCAGACCCCAAACCTGCTCTTGCCACCCTGGCTTTGTCTCTCACTATGAATGATTTCATGCATACGTGTGAACATTCTGCCTGCACATCCAAAATCCATTCCCCACTCCTGTAAAGTCACCCCTTGGGCTTGGTGGATGCAGACCTAGAGGATGGCCCTGTGCGGGTCTTGGAAGTGCACTTAAAATTCTAGAGAGCTGGTTGTAGAGCGTGGTCTAGAGGTGGGGAAGGCTGAGGAACGATGAGTGTGTACTCTCCCTTGATCTCATGGACTCCTCAAACAATGGTAAGGGATGAGATGCAGCCAGGATAAAGTCAGAGCAGAGAGCCCTCTAAAATGCTGCACCCCAGCACTCCTTCCTCTGCTGCTTGTGAGCAGTGAGAACTTGTGTGAGTTCTTTAAACCATATGGGCCTCAGTTTCCTGATCTGTATAAGGGAGCATAAAGCTGCTCCTCCTGCTACTACACCAAGGTTGTTGAAAGGCCTAAATAAATTTAACAATGTATGTACAAGTGCTTTGCAAACGTGCTATATACTCGTAATGTATTGCTGTTATGCTGGTCTTTGTTTGCCTGCTTGTTTTCCATTGTACCATGTACTAAATCAAAGGGCAAAGCAGCTGCCTGCTGTGCACATGCTCTCATGTTCTCATTAACATACAACCAAAGAAGCAAATACGGAGAATGGATGACAAAGGAGGCAAAGGTTATTAAATATCCTTCAGATTTTATGTTTCCTAAACATGCTGCCTGAATCCTCCAGGTCTTTGAGACCCTGAGTTTGTGGACATGTGCTAATTTGCATGGCTGATCTAGGCTCCCAGACTGATGACAGGTAAGGGACATTACTCTTCAGCTGTAAAGCACGGTAACTCCTGCATTAAGCAGGAAGCAGACTGATATCTTATCTGTTCAGCCTGCGCAGAATATGCAGTGTACCTCTGTGGCAAAAGCAGGCTACTGAACGAGCAGGGTGTGCCGGGGAATGAATTACACCCTGAGCTTCTGCATCCATAAAAATGAGGCCGTTCTGGGGTCAGGCGGGTGGGTGATGTGTCATGGAGGCAGGTTAAACTGGTTTGACCCTCAGGCTCCCTGATTTGAAGCTGACAAAAGGGGCTGTGCTGTGACTCTGGGCTCAGAATGATCTTACTTTGTCTCTGGCCATTTTGAACCGGGGAAGACTCTGGATTTCTCTTTCTTAGAATTGTGTTTTCTTTCTTCTTTAAAAATTAAAAAAAAAAAAAACACATATCATTCCTATCTGTACAGAAATCCAAATCAGTGTTGTTCTCAGGGTAGAGATTTTATTATGTTTGGGGCAAAACCCCCATAATCTTTATCCCATTTTAGCATCTTACTAAATATAACAAATTGTGCTATTTCTGTTTTTTTTTTTTTCTTTTCAAAAGCAATTACTTTCCTGTCATTTTTAGACATGCAGGCAGAGGAATCTGCCTTGATTACCCATCCTTCCTCCCCTCCCCCTTTCAAGTCCTTCGGCTTCTGCACTGTTAGGGAAGGATTCAATTAAATGAAGTGTCAATGGAGTTACAATGGTTTCAGGTCAGAGACGTCAGTAAAAAGCTGCCGGGCTGTGCTACCCCTGTGTATGTAAATGTATATATTTATACCAGGGATGTCAACTTTCAGGACTCTCCTCCTCTGCTCTTCCCTGATCAAAGATGATTGCTGAGGCAATTACTGCAAAGGAAAAGAAAATCAGGGCCTCTCCTTCATCCTTGTGCTGTTGGAGTTTAATTGCTTGGAATAATGGAGCAGGAGTCCCTTCCCTTTGCACACGGCCACACTTAGGCACACACAAACTTTTACGCATGGCTGTGCTAGGACATAAACACACGTGATAGCAATGCAGGTAAACATGCATGTGCCCCCTAGTTCTGATGTACATCCATGTACAGGGCTGCCAGCACTGCAAAGAAAAACACTGCACTATGCTAATTCAAGAAAAGCTAATTCAAGAAAAGCAATGCACAGTACCTGGTTCACAGTAAAAACCGTGTTTTTATCTTCTTTATGAAAGACTTAATTTTTATTCCCTTACCGAAAGAGAGAGCTAAAGTTAAAAAAAAAAAAAAAAGAGAGGATAGAATGAGAAGACACAGCAACAAAATACACAAATACTTCAAACTTCTTTTGTTGTTTAATTCTTCTCTACACACAGTCACAGAAGTCCTAGGTCTCCACACAAACACTTCACATGTTAAAACCCCTCTCAGACCCTTTTTGCTTTGTGTAGGCAGTTACAAGGACAAGTTGAGTATTCTGCACTATTCACTGTGTTCTAGGCTCTTCTGTTTTGTTCTCCTAAGACATGGAGAGGGATTCTAACTTGCATCAACAAATACAAGGAATGACATTCAGATGCAGAGAATTTGAGCTTTCTCTCCAATTAGTTCTGCTGTGTGCAGGCACTGGGAGTGCACGCAGCTTCGAGCTAGGGTGAGTCCCTGGTCATGCGTAGAACACAGGCTCTAAAGCATCCATATGGCAGCTATAGTTTTTCATTTCAGGCTCCCAAGGCCTGTCAGATTTTAAATATTATTATTTGGTCTAATTGATTCCTCCTTTGATGGCAAGAGAGTAAATAAAGACAGGGAAAAAATACCCTCACAAACCCTGTCATCAACACAAAGACACACTGCAGACGCTTGGCTTTGTGTTACAACCACTGAAAATTTTCCTTTTTCTTTTTATGGATTAAACTGTTGAGGCTGTATGCATGAAGCACATGTCCATCCTTCCTAGGACATCTGAGAATACACACAGCTTTTCAGAAAAAGGAATTTAGATTTTTTTCCCACAGTTGTGATTGTTGAAAGTAAGAAAAAAATATTTTCTGAAAATTTCAGAAAATGGTGATGATAGGTAACAAAGTACAGGCTAAAAATGATCCCAAAGCACCTTATTTTATAGGTTTGGAGATAAAATGTGACTATGTGGGAGGGCCCCCCGAATATGCCAAATGTTACAACTGAACCCCTGAGAATGTCTGTTATTTTTGTTTTCCTTGCTCTGGTTCCTAACTGAAGTCTGGGCTTGGATTTTATATTTCTGATTACCTTCTCTAATGGCTCTCAGTGCCTCTTTACAAACGTATGTACCTCCGGCTGCAGCCTCAGAGCTGCACTGATGCTAATGAGCTCAGAATCTGCCCAGCCCTCTATGTTAAGTCTAATAGGAGAGGCAGAAACAGAAACAGACGATTAGAATATGGGATAAAGGCCATGATAAAGGTAATGGGAGAGTACCCAGGAGGGGCACAAAATCTATTTGGGAAGGGAAGAAAAGACATGGGATCCTGTTCTGGAGGAGATGATTCCTGGGCCAGAATTAGCCAGCAGGGTATCAGTTGTAATGCCCAAAGCAGCCAAAGTCACCTTGCACTTGAAATTAATTTTTTTCAAGTGATTTGATCTAACTGTCATTTGATGGGAAGCCCAATGCCCTTTTCCAGAATTTTGTAAACTCCTGGGTTCAGGTGGCTTTTAGGCCAGATCCTATTGCATATTTGTCATAGGCATTAAACTTCCTTTGGTCTGTTTCTTCTGTCTGGTCTGTATCAATCCCGGTGTGGTACTTGGTACTACACAAGTACTTGGCACTTGATTTGTATAAACAACCTACACAGGTATTTGTGTGAACACCTTGAATTTTGGAAGGATGGGGATTTTCCGTTACCCTATTCTTAGCTCTTTCTTGATTTTCGAACTCCTTGCCTTTCTTTTCTGTAGCTCCTTCTTTCAGACTCCCCTCTCAGCAGCTCAGCTATGCTACTTCATTCTGGCAAGCAATAGAGTTCTCTACCTCCTTCCCTGCTCCAGCCTGCCTCTGTATGCCCAATGTGCATATCCACTGTCTTTTAGAAATGCATTTACATATGTGCACACATGCACACACACACATACACTCCCTTGGCAGAGGCTTTGAAATTTTAGAATTCTCCTCCTTCTTCCTCTACTTGTCTGTGCAGAGATGAATTTCCTCATGCTGAGGATTATGGAAACTCCTCGTCACCTCCCCAACAAGGTCGGGTCATTCCACAAAGAGTTACTATGCATCAACAATGTGCCTGGCTCTGTTTTATAGGCACGGGGGACACAGCAGAAAATAAAAAGAGTCCTTGCCCCGACAGGGTCAGCATTAATTTCTAATACCATTTCCTCCTGTTTTTCCAGGAGGTAAAATGTATTTAATAAGTGTTTGCTGGGTGAGAGTTCTCATTCAACTTTCTTCTGCTGCCTTATCTCTCTTTACTCCACTTTACCAACCTTGTGTTCCAGTCTACTATCGACTCCCCAAAGGCCACCAGTCCATTCTTGCTGATAGAACTTTGCAAGGGGTATTTTTAAAGCTAACATTTTTTGTGTTCTTCTCATGAGCTTTGCAAAGTGCTTTATATTCATTCTTTCATGTAATCCTCACACAAACCCAATGAAGTAAATAATATTAGTTTCATTTTATAGATGAATAAACAGGAGCTTAAAGCAGTTACATTTTTTTTTTTTTTGCTCAATAGCTGGTCTCTACCTATTAAAATCCTACCCACCCTTAATATCCAATTCCAAATCGTATGATATCTCCCACCTTTGAAATTCTACATCACTGTGTTTCAGCTCTGACTAACCTAATTTACTAATGTATTAAAAATATATATTTTTTTACTATTAGACTGTAAGCTCTTTGACTGTAAGGGGTAGATACAGATCATACTTGGATCCATTCTTTTCCTTACATAAGGAAGCATCAGTAAATGTTTTAAAAAGATTTTATTTATTTATTTGACAGAGAGAGCATAAGCAGGGGGACAGACAGAAGGAGAGGGATAAGCAGGCTCCCTGCTGAAGCGGGGAGCCCGACATGGGGCTTGATCCCAGGACCCTGAGATCATGATCTGAGCCAAAGGCAGATGCTTAATTGAATGAGCCACCCAGGCACCCCAGTAAATATTTTTGAATTAATTTAAATTAAATAATCATAGCAAATGGCTTATCTCAAAAAAGGAGCTGAAGGTTACTCGAATTATCTGTATCTATGAGAAAGGTCAAAATACTGTTTTCGATAGAGCCAGGATTTTGAAATAATTTTAAATAATATTATATAATACCTGTATAGTGAGAATTAACATGGCTCTAAACTATTTGAGACCATTCTGCACTGTGGCAGGAATAGAATAATACTGCAGAAGTTAAAAAACTAAAAACAAAAGTTAAACCAATTTCAGAATCACTAAATAATGAGGGCTTACAGTTGCTACTATAAACAACTTAATTATGTTTCAGTACAGATAAGTTTTGTACATTGCCTAGGCCAGAAAAGACTTATACCTAGAAGAGAGAACCTGTTCCAAGTGCTCAAGGTCTATAGTTGGTGGAGCCAAAGACAGTGGCTATTTGTGCATGTGTCTAATTTTCTTCTCTTTGTTTCCTGACAGTGAATCTATGACAAAATGTTTTCTCAAGGGTTACCAAGAACTCATATAGAATTCCACTATAGGTAAAAGCTAGAAGGAATTACATATGTCAAATCCATTTCTTTGGGGGTAAAGCTAAAGTCTATTTCTCCTTCATGTCACATAATCAATATTTATTTTATATAGCTACAGATAGCAGGCAGAATAAATAGATACCAAAGCCTAATATAGGTGAAGATATGAGGAAATAAAGGTAAAAAAGAAAAGAGAGACTTGACTTCTGGAATAGAAGAATATTAAACAGAAGTGGTAGAATATGGACAGTAGGACTTAATAAAGAGAATATAGTTCATTTTTACTGAGGTTATTACTCATTTCAAAAAAACGGCTTTGCCTCATTGATTTTCACTGGTCATTGAGTCATCTATTTGCTGGCTGGTACTTTGGTTCTTTTTTTTTTTAATGTCTTTATTCAGCTGCTTTGAACCTCTGCAATTGTGTGTTATGTGTTGCACTAATCAAATGCCAAATCGAGCAATGTTTTCATTATGAAGATGTGGTTAAAACAGTATCATAAAAAGGATGTAATTTGTATGCCGTCAGGAAAAAGCTTCCATGTAAGATTTCTCAACCATACAGATGATGACCTTTATGAAGGGTACTCAAGACTTTCTAGCAAGTTTTCAGGACTATCTTAACCTCAGTGTGCTGAGTACTTTCCATTTGTCCTTCCAGATTTACTCTACATCCCTCTTCACCTGGTTTGTGCTGAGGCTGACCTTTATGAACTGTATCAACTGGTCCCCTTGCCTCTGGCTTCCATTGGTTCAGTTAAATAGGATCAGTGGGAAAAGGGAGATGCATTCCCTCTCTGAAGATCAGTTGAGGGCAGCTGTGTTCTTTGATTCAACACTGCAACTCTTCCCAAATGTCCTCTCTATACAGCTCTCTCTCCTTTCTCACCTTCAAGGTCAGGGGGGGTAACAGCTCCCCTGTTCTGTTACGAACTCCAGGACACTGCACCATCCCTTGCTATTTCTTCTTCTTTTAAAATGTCTATTCATGTCTTCTGCCCATATTTTAAAAAATTCTTTATTTAAATTCAGTTTAATTAACAGATACTGTACTATCAGTTACTGGGGTAGAATTTAGTGATTCATCAGTTGCATATAACACCCAGTGCTCATTATATAAAGTGCCCTCCTTAATGCCCATCAACCCCAGTTATCCCTTCCCCCCACGCACCTCCCCTCCAGGAGCCTTCAGTTTGTTTCCTAGAGTTCAGCATCTCTTATGGTTTGTCTCCCTCTCTATTTTCATCTTATTTTATTTTTCCTTCCTTTCCCCTATGTTCATGTTTTGTTTCTTAAATTCCACATATGGGGGGTGCCTGGGTGGCTGAGTTGGTTAAGCATTTGCCTTCAGCTCAGGTCATGATCTCAGGGTCCTGGGATCTAGCCTTGCATTGGGCTCCCTGCTTGGTGGGGAGTCTGCTTCTCCCTCTCTCTCTGCCTTTCCCCCTGCTCATGCTCTCTCTCTCACTCTCTCTCAAATAAATAAATAAATAAATAAATAAATAAATAAATAAAATCTTTAAAAAATTTTTCACATATGAGTGAAATCATATAGCATTTTTCTTTCTCTGACTAATTTCCTTTAGCATAATACTCTCTAGTTCCATCCATGTCATTGCAAATGGCAAGATTTCATTCTTTTTGAGGGCTGAGTAATATTCCTCTGTGTGTGTGTGTGTGTGTGTGTGTGTGTGTGTGTGTGTGTGTGTAATTAGTGTCTTTATAAGAAAAAGTACCCAGGAAAGGTCATGTGAGCATACAATAAGAAAGTGGCTGTCTACATGCCAGGAAATAGGTGTCTTATCAGACACCAAATCTGCTGGCACCTTGATCTTGGACTTCCCAAACTCCAGAACTGTGAGAAATAAGTTTATATTGTTTAAGCTACCCAGTCTCTGGTATTTTGTTATACCAGCCTGAGGAGAATAAGATAACACCTCTTCCCCAGTTGTGACAACCAAAAATGACTCCAGACATCTCTAAATGTCCCATGGGGGCAAAAACACCCCCAGTTGAGAACCACTGAGTCAAAGTATCACATAAATTGTTGTCAAATTGTAAGTACGATAAGTACTTCCTGCCTTAGTAAATGGTGCTACTGAATGCCTCGGGCCATAAATCTTCTTGACTCCTCTCTTGCTTTCATACCCACATCTAATTTATCAGCAAGTCTTGATTCACCAACAAAATGTATCCTGATTCTAATTCTTTCAACCACCTCCACACTACCATCCTAGTTTAAGCCACCATCATTTCTCACCTAGATAGTATAATACCTTCCTAACTGGCATTTCTGTTTCCACTTTTGCCTCCCCTATGCTCTTTTTCCCACATAGTAGCCAGAATTGGCCTTTTATAATATAGATCAGATAATGGCATTCTATGTTCAAATCCTCTAATGATTCATTACTCTTGGAATAAAATATAAGTCCATACATGGCCTGCATGGTTCTAATTGGCCCCACATTATATAGTCCCCAGCTACCTCTCTGAACTCAGTTTCCACTGCTCTTCCCCTTACTGCACTTCAGCCACACCAACCTCCTTTCTGTTTCTTAAATATGCCAAGCACAGCCCTGTCTTTGAGCTTTGTACTTGCTGTTCTTTTAGCCAAAATTTTTTTTCTGTGAACTTTCTGGTCATACACTTTTCCTAATTTTCTGTTGGGCTGATGGTATTCTTCCTTTGAGTATTCTATTTTGATTGAAACTGTTATTTCAAAAAAAAATCATGAGGTGTATACTGATAATCCATACTCTGGTATGCTTTCACTTCCAACACTGGTAGAGAAAGAAGACAGAAAGAGGGACAGGTGCTTGAAATACAGGCAGCCTTAAAGGAGGGAAAGGAGTTCTCTGATTGTTGGCAATATCTTCTGGGATTTTTTTTTTTTTTTGCATTACTTTCATTTTTGTCATCTGATGGTTCTTTCAAACCATTTTTCCTTCTAATTCTAAAATGCTTGAATTTTGGGGTGCCTGGGTGGCTGTCAGTTAAGCATATGCTTTTGGCTTAGGTCATGATCCCAGGGTCCTGAGATCAAAGCCCACATCGGGCTCTCTGCTCAGCAGGGAGCCTGCTTCTCCCTCTCCCTCTTCTTGCTGCTCTGGCTGCTTGTGCTCTCTCTCTCTGTCAAATGAATAAATAAAATCTTTTAAAAAATAAATAAAATAAAAATAATAAAATGCTTGAATTTGATGAAAAACTGTTATGTGAATACCACTAGGACTTGGTGCCTTTCTGACCTCAGCTTGTACTATTCCCTCTGTGGTTCTCCCACTCCAGTCACCCGACCTCCTTCTGTTTGATGAATAGAATGATCCTGCCTCAGAATCTTTGTATTTACTGTATCCTGTGCCTGGAATGCTCTTCCTCTATCTAAATAGGTGTCTTCCATTTAATCAACTTCTAAGTGACATCTTCCCTGACCACCCTACCTAAAATTTCAATATTTCTCTACCAAAGTTTCCTATTAGTCCTTGATTTATTTCTTCTCCTTAGCACTTATCATTATCTAACATACTAATATTTTTACTAATTTTTCATTATATCTTTTTTTTGTTTACCTCCTTAAAGTATAAGCTCCAAGAGGGCAGGGATTTTTGCCTGTTGTATTCACTGCTCTATCCCTGAAGAACAAAAACTCTTTAATGAATTAATAAATCTAAAAGTGAAAGGTAGACTCTTTGACCTTCTCTGAGTTTATACTCTCACTGACAAGAACAACTAAAAATACTCATCCAACCATATACAGAACAACTAAAGATATACGTGTCTAGTGATGATACACTCAGGTGCTTACAGTAACATATGGAGAGATTAGTAATTTTGCTTTGGAATTAGTTAATGAGGAGGAGTTGACTCCTGAACTGGATCTTAAAGTATTGATGAACCTGGACTAGAAGAGAAAAGTATGAAAGCATTCTAGAAAGACAGAGTAATATAAGTTGGGTTAGATATACCAATCAGGCTGTTCTGGTTGAAATAGAGGGACCAGGTGGAAACTTAAGAATTAAGTTTAGATAATACCTGAGTATATCAATCAAGGTCTCAGCAAGAAACATCTGTTATACTCAGAATAAGAATTTAAAGAGGGCTTACTTAAGCAGCTACTTACAAATATTTTGGCACAGGTACAAGCAATAGCAAGGGAAAGTCAACCAGGAAATTAAAGAATTTGAAAAACATATGGAAGCAAATAAAAATGAAAACACAACAGTTCAGAACCTTTGGAATGCAGCAAAGGCAGTCCTAAGAAGGAAGTATATAGCAATACAGGCCTTTCTCAAGAAACAAGAAAAGTCTCAAATACACAGCCTAAAGGAGCTGGAAAAAGAACAACAAATAAAGCCTAAATCCAGCAGGAGAGGAGAAATAATAAAGATTAGAGAGAAATCAATGATATAGAAATCAAAACAAAACAGTAGAATGGATCAAGGAAACTAGGAGCTGGTTCTTTGAAAGAATTAATAAGATTGATAAACCCCTGGCCAGACTTATCAAAAAGAAAAGAGAAAGTACCCAAATAAATAAAATCATGAATGAAAGAGGAGAGATCACAACCAACACTGAAGAAGTACAAACAATTTTAAGAGAATATTTTGAGTAATTATATGCCAACAAATTAGGCAATCTGGAAGAAATGGATAAATTCCTAGAAACATATAAATTACCACACTGAAACAGGAAGACATAGAAAAGCTGAACAGACCCATAATAAGCAAAGAAATTGAATCAATAATAAAAAATCTCCCAACAAACAAGAGTCCAGGGACAGATGGCCTCCCAGGAAAATTCTACCAAACATTTAAAGAAGATTTAATACTTATTCTTCTGAAGCTATTTCAAAAAAATAGAAATGGAAGGAAAACTTCCAAATTCTTTCTATGAGGCCAGTATTACCTTGATCCCAAAATAGACACATAGATCAATGGAACAGAATAGAGAACCCAGAAATGGACCCTCAACTCTATGGTCAAATAATCTTCAACAAAGCAGGAAAGAATATCCAATGGAAAAGACAGTCTCTTCAATGAATGGTGTTGGAAAAATGAGACAGCCACACGCAGATGAATGAAACTGGACTATTTTCTTACATCATGCACAAAAATAATCTCAAAATGGATGAAAGACCTAAATGTGAGACAGGAATCCATCAAAATCCTAGAGGAGAACACAGGCAACAGCCTCTTTGACCTTGGCTGCAGCAACCTCTTGTTAGACACATCTCCAGAGGCAAGGGAAACAAAAGCAAAAATGAGCTATTGGGACTTCATCAGGATAAAAAGCTTTTGCACAGCAAAGGAAACAACCAACAAAACTAAAAGGCAACCTGCAGAATGGGAGAAGATATTTGCAAATGACATACCAGATAAAGGGCTAGTATCCAAAATCTATAAAGAACTTATCAAACTCAACACCCAAAAAACAAAAATTCCAGTCAAGAAATGGGCAGAAGACATGAACAGACATTTCTCCAAAGAAGACATACAAATGGCTAATAGACACATGAGAAAATGCTCAACATCACTTGGCATCATGGAAATCCAAATCAAATCTACAATGAGATACCACCTCACACCAGTCAGAATGGCTAAAATTAACAGCTCAGAAAACAACAGATGTTGGCAAAGATGTGGAGAAAGGGGAACTCTCTTACACTGTTGGTGGGAATGTAAGCTAGTACAGCCACTCTGGAAAACAGTATGGAGGTTCCTCAAGAAGTTGAAAATGGAGCTACTCTATGACCCAGTAACTGCACTACTAGGTATTTATCCAAAGGATACAAATGTAGTGACCTGAATGGGCAACTGCACCCTGATGTTTATAGCAGCAATTGCCACAATAGCCAAACTATGGAAAGAGTCTAGATGTCCATCAACAGATAAATGGATCAAGATGTGGTGTATATATATATATATATATATACATACACAATGGAATACTAGTCAGCCATCAAAAACTGAAATCTTGCCATTGTGATGACATGGATGGAAGTAGAGGGTATTATGCTAAGAGAAGTAAGTCAATCAGAGAAAGACAATTACTATATGATCTCACTGACATGTGGAATTTAAGAAACAAAACAGAGGATCGTAGGAGAAGAGAGGAAAAAATAAAACAAGACAAAACCAGAGAGGGAGACAAACCAGAAGAGACTCTCAATCATAGGAAACAAACTGAAGGTTGCTGGAGGGGTGGGAGGTGTAGGGATGGGGTAACTGGGTAATGGACATTAAGGAGGGCATGTGATGTAATGAGCACTGTGTATTATATAAGACTGATGAATCACAGACCTGTACTTCTAAAACCAATAATATATTATATGTTAATTAATTTAATTTAAATTAAAAAAGAAATAATGATGTTAGTATTAGGATAATTTTGAAACTCATATATGAAATATGGGATAAAGTAAATGAGTAATTATGGCTATTCTAATTCTATCATCCCATATGTCCTTGAGAACCAGAAATTATGGTCTGTAAGAAAAAAAGATGTAGGTTTAATAAAGAATATATAAATTAACCTGATAGTCCTGAATTGGAATTGGAGATCTCAACATGAATTTATGAGGTATTTCATCTCTCTATAAAGTAAATATAGGCTATATATGTATAATAAAATAATATATATATATATGTAGTTAAATATACATACATATAAAGATAAAAATATATGCTTATTTTCACACACATATATATGCATACACAAAACATATACATATTTATATTTCCTAGTTTAATCCACTGAAAAGGCCTAGAAATAATGACCAATTCAGTAGCATTAAAAATCCCTTAGTGCCGACACTATATCATACTTAAAGGGTCTATCCAACAAAAAGATCTAACAATTGTAAATATCTATGCCCCAAACATGGGAGCAACCAATTATATAAGGCAATTAATAACAAAAGCAAAGAAACACATTGAAAAAATACAATAATAGTGGGGGACTTTCACACCCCCCTCACTGAAATGGACAGATCATCTAAGCAAAAGATCAACAAGGAAATAAAGACTTTAAATGACACACTGGACCAAATGGACTTCACAGACATATTCAGAACATTCCATCCCAAAGCAATAAAATACACATTCTTCTCTAGTGCCCATGGAACATTCTCCAGAATTGATCACATCCTAGGTCACAAATCAGGTCTCAACTGGTACCAAAAGACTGGGATCATTCCCTGCATATTTTCAGACCACAATGCTTTGAAACTAGAACTCAATCACAAGAGGAAAGTCGGAAATAACTCAAATACATGGAGGCTAAAGAACATCCTACTAAAGAATGAATGGGTCAACCAGGAAATTAAAGAAGAATTTTAAAAATTCATGGAAACCAATGAAAATGAAAACACAACTGTTCAAAATCTTTGGGATGCAGCAAAGGCAGCCCTAAGAGGAAAGTATATAGCAATACAAGCCTTTCTCAAGAAACAAGAAAGGTCTCAAATACACAACCTAACCCTACACCTAAAGGAGCTAGAGCAAGAACAGCAAATAAAGCCTAAACCCAGCAGGAGAAGAGAAATCATAAAGATCAGAGCAGAAATCAATGAAATAGAAACCAAAAGAACATTAGAACAGACCAACGAAACTAGGAGCTGGTTCTTTGAAAGAATAAATATGATTGATAAACCCCTGGCCAGACTTATCAAAAAGAAAAGAGAAAGGACCCAAATCAACAAAATCATGAATGAAAGAGGAGAGATCACAATCAACACCAAAGAAATACAAACAATTATAAGAACATATTATGAGCAACTATATGCCAACAAATTAGATAATCTGGAAGATATGGATGCATTCCTAGAGATGTATCAACTACCAAAACTGAACCAGGAAGAAATAGAAAACCTGAACAGACCTATAACCACTAAGGAAATTGAAGCAGTCGTCAAAAATCTCCCAACAAACAAAAGCCCAGGGCCAGATGGCTTCCCAGGGGAATTCTACCAAACATTTAAAGAAGAATTAATACCTATTCTTCTGAAACTGGTCCAAAAAAATAGAAATGGAAGGAAAACTTGCAAACTCGTTTTATGAGGCCACCATTACCTTGATCCCAAAACCAGATAAAGACCCCATCAGAAAGGAGAATTATAGACCAATATCCTTGATGAACATGGATGCAAAAATTCTCACCAAAATACTAGCCAATAGGATCCAACAGTACATTAAAAGGATTATTCACCACGACCAAGTGGGATTTATCCCTGGGCTGCAAGGTTGGTTCAACATCTGCAAATCAATCGATGTGATACAAGACATTAATAAAAGAAAGAACAAGAACCATATGATCCTCTCAATAGATGCAGAAAAAGCATTTGACAAAGTACAGCATCCTTTCTTGATCAAAACTCTTCAGAGTATAGGGATAGAGGGGACATACCTCAATATCATAAAAGCCATCTATGAAAAACCCACAGCGAATATCATTCTCAATGGGGAAGAACTGAGAGCTTTCCCCTAAGGTCAGGAACATGGCAGGGATGTCCACTACCACCACTGCTATTCAACATAGTATTAGAAGTCCTAGCCACAGCAATCAGACAACAAAAAGAAACAAAAGGCATCCAAATCAGCAAAGAAGAAGTCAAACTCTCACTCTTTGCAGATGACATGATACTTTATGTGGAAAATCCAAAAGACTCCACCCCAAAACTGCTAGAACTCATACAGGAATTCAGTAAATTGGCAGGATATAAAATCAGTGCACAGAAATCAGTGGCATTCCTATACACCAACAACAAGACAGAAGAAAGAGAAATTAAGGAGTCGATTCCATTTATAATTGCACCCAAAACCATAAGATACCTAGGAATAAATCTAACCAAAGAAGCAAAGAATCTGTACTCAGAAAACTATAAAATACTCATGAAAGAAATTGAGGAAGACACAAAGAAATGGAAAAACGTTCCATGGTCATGCACTGGAAGAACAAATATTGTGAAGATGTCAATGCCACCTAGAGGAATCTACACATTCAATGCAATCTCTATCAAAATACCATCCACTGGAATTTGGCTGTTGATTCCAACGTGGGTGGACGCTAGTCCAGAATGGCTACCCTGATTTTTGTTGATAAGGGAAATGGAGAACCAGGCACCCGTGTGGCTCCCAAGGACGGGCTAAAGCCGGGGTCTAGGCCTCTAGTCAAAGCTTTAGATGGGAGATCTCAGGTTTCAACACCACATGTAGGCAAAATGTTTGATGCTCAAGCAGTCTTACCTAAAGTTGCCAGAAAGTCTTTGGGAACTGTCAACAGAGCCACAGAAAACTCAGTAAAGACTAATGGATCTCTCAAACAGAAGCAGCCGACCTTCTCTGCCAAAAAGGTGACTGAGAAGACTATCAAAGCAAAAAGCTCTGTTCCTGCCTCGGATGACACCTATCCAGAAATAGAAAAATTATTTCCCTTCAATCCTTTAGATTTTGAGAGTTTTGACCTGCCTGAAGAGCACCAGATTGCACGCCTCCCCTTGAGTGGAGTGCCTCTCATGATCCTTGATGAGGAGACGGAACTCGAGAAGCTGTTGCACCTGGGCCCCCCTTCACCTCTGAAGATGCCCTCTCCACCATGGGAGTCGAATCTGTTGCAGTCTCCAAGCATTCTGTCGACCCTGGATGTTGAATTGCCACCTATTTGCTATGACTTAGATATTTAAATTTCTTAGCACTCAGTAGTTTGTGTGTATGTTTTGTATTAATAAAGCAATTCCTTAACAGACAAAAAAAAAAAATACCATCCACTTTTTTCAAAGAAATGGAACAAATAATCCTAAAATTTGTATGGAACCAGAAAAGACCCTGAATAGCCAGAGGAATGTTGAAAAAGAAAAGCAAAGCTGGCAGCATCACAATTCTGGACTTCAAGCTCTATTACAAAGCTGTCATCATCAAGACAGTATGGTACTGGCACAAAAACAGACACATAGATCAATGGAACAGAATCGAGAGCCCAGAAATGGACCCTCAACTCTATGGTTAACTCATCTTCGACAAAGCAGGAAAGAATGTCCAATGGAAAAAAGACAGTCTCTTCAACAAATGGTGTTGGGAAAATTGAACAGCCACATGCAGAAGAGTAAAACTGGACCATTTCCTTACACCACACACAAAAATATAAAGACCTAATGGTTGAAAGATCTAAATGTGAGACAGGAGTCCATCTAAATCCTAAAGAAGAACACAGGTAGCAACCTCTTCAACATCAGCCGCAGCAACTTCTTCCTAGAAACATCGCCAAAGGCAAGGGAAGCAAGGGTAAAAATGAACCATTGGGATCTCATCAAGATAAAAAGCTTTAGCACAGCAAAAGAAACAGTGAACAAAACCAAAAGACAACTGACAGAATGGGAGAAGATATTTGCAAATGACATATCAGATAAAGGGCTAGTATTCAAAATCTATAAAGAACTTCTTAAACTCAACACCCAAAGAATAAATGATCCAATCAAGAAATGGGCTGAAGACATGAACAGACATTTTTCCAAAGAAGACATCCAAATGGCCAACAGACACATGAAAAAGTGCTCAACATCGCTCGGCATGAGGGAAATCCAAATCAAAACCTCAGTGAAATATCACCTCATGCCAGTCAGAATGGCTAAAATTAACAAGTCAGGAAATGACAGATGTTGGCGGGGATGCGGAGAAAGGGGAACTCTCCTACAGTGTTGGTGGGAATGCAAGCTGGTACAGCCACTCTGGAAAACAGTATGGAGGTTCCTCAAAAAGTTGAAAATAGAGCTACCATACAATCCAGCAATTGCACTACTGGATATTTACCCCAAAGATACAAATGTAGGGATCTGAAGGGGTACGTGCACCCCGATGTTTATAGCAGCCATGTCCACAATAGCCAAACTGTGGAAAGAGCCAAGACGTCCATCGACAGATGAATGGATAAAGAAGATGTGGTGTGTGTGTATATATATATATATATATATACACACACACACACACAATGGAATCTTATGCAGCCATCAAAAAGAATGAGATCTTGCCATTTGCAACGACGTGGATGGAACTGGAGGGTTTATGCAGAGTGAAATAAGTCAATCAGAGAAAGACATGTATCATATGACCTCACTGATATGAGGAATTCTTAATCTGAGGAAACAAACTGAGGGTTGCTAGAGTGGTGGGGGGTGGGAGGGATGGGGCAGCTGGGTGATAGACATCAGGGAGGGTATGTGCTATGGTGAGCGCTGTGAATTGTGCAAGACTGTTGAATCATAGATCTGTACCTCTGAAACAAATAATACATTATATGTTAAAAAAAAAAGAAGAAGAAGATAGCAGGAGGAGAAGAATGAAGGGGGGAAATTGGAGGGGGTGATAAACCATGAGAGATGATGGACTCTGAAAAACATACTGAGGGTTCTAGAGGGGAGGGGGATAGGTTAGCCTGGTGATGGGTATTAAAGAGGGCATGTTCTGCATGGAGCACTGGGTGTTATACGCAAATAATTAATCATGGAACACTACATGAAAAACTAATGATGTAATGTATGGTGATTAACATAACATTAAAAAAAGAATCTCTTAGTGCCCACATTGTGATCTTTTTTTAATTTTAATTTTTTTATCATTGTGATCTTGATATACCATTTTACATGTTTTTAATAACCCAGAGTTTCTTAGAAAAATGATTGATTCTAGGTCTGTGGCAGAAAATATGAAAGATGAGCTGAAATAACATACTAGATAGTGCAGAAGCTATCAAAGACTACTTGGATCATGTCAAAACATTTAGACCAACTTGAAGAGATTTTGTCCCACAAGCAAAGATGGTATATATTGAGCTTCAGTAATTGCAAGAATTGCAATAAATTGAAACCTATGAAATATATTTAAATCTGTGAATTAATAATTATATATATATTTAAAAACAGTCAATTGGTCATTTTCTGAGGGTAATGGCACTAATTCATTAGCCTGACAACAAGGTAAATAACAGAAAGTATCAAGTATTTATTTTGCCTCTTTCCTATGAACTGGCTCACTAGGTAGTCAAATAATAGGTGAGGGGGAACATCTCTTTTTAAAATTGTTCTAGTTAAAATATGAAAACAAAATAGAAAATACCACAATTTTTTAATGCTCAATTGATTAAGGGATTTAGTAACTGAGCATTAATGGCTTTTAATATTTAAAAACAAAACAGCCATTATGTGTCTACTGATGGAAGACTACAATTTCTTGTTAAAGGGTTTGAACCTCCAGATGTCAGCCTCTGGATCTAGCTGCCAAGTTGTGGAAAATACAAAGAATAGAGGAATCCACTGAACTGCACCATGAGTCTGCAATCAGCAAAATCCAGACTAAGAAGAAACTTTATGAGTCAAATAGCCTGGGTTCTTCAACAAATAAATTGTAAGAAAAGGAGAGAGATGGAAGGGAAAACTATAGAGACTTCAGTGACATATCAAGGTAAAAAAAATATGGAGAAGACTAAACTATAGTGTCTAGAGGTGTATATTTGGGCAATGAACACATGAAGAAATATAAATATCTAATATCACAGTAGAGGAAGGAGGCTATGATTGTGATGGGGAACATGGAGGGACATCTGGGTGGATGGAAAAGTATGATTTCTTGATCTAGATGGTGGTTATAAGGGTGTTCACCTTATAATAATTCAGTTAGTTATATGCTTGTTCCATGCAGTTTTCGTGTTTGTGTGGTTTTTTTTTTTTTTTTAGTAATCTCTACACCTAATATGGGTCTCAAACTCACAACCCCAAGATCAAAAGTTACATGCTCTTCTGACTAAGCGAGCCAGGAACCCCTGTGTGTTTTAGTCTACAATAAAAAGGTACAAAAAGTTAATAGTTATAGACTATACACACACACACACACACACACACACACATGTATATATACCCACACACACACATATGTATATACATAGGTAGAAAAATTTATCAGTAGTTAGGTTAAAAAAAAATCCAGAGATCACTGGGGCATTTTTGAACAATTACAAATAGCAGGACCTGGACAATTTACTAAAGAACAGCATTCTTGGGGCACCTGGGTGGCTCAGTTGGTTAAGTGTCTGCCTTCGGCTCAGGTCATGATCCCGGGGTCCTGGGATCAAGCCCTGCGTTGGGCTCCCAGGGAGTGTGCTTCTCCCTCTTCTCCCCACTCATGATCTCTGTTGCTATCTCTGTCTGTTTCTCTCTCAAATAAATAAATAAAATCTTAAAAAAGAAAAAAAGAACAGCATTCTGAGCCTAGTGGGTCCCTTTCTCTTTTCTCTGTGTAAATTAAGCATTTGTTAGAAGAAACTTGTTCTTTGGTCAGAACCTGAGATTGCTCTCTGAAGAAAGTAATTGATCTGCTCAGGGATGGTTCTTTGGAAACACTGGGTCTAAGAGAGGCAGAGCAGAGACTGAGTCTCTCTGTACCATGAAGCAAGACCTGGACAGGAGAAACAAAAAGGACAGTTCTACCTTCACAGGAAAGGCTTCCTGGCTTTTACCAGTTCTGGAGTCCCCAATCAGCCTACCTGCTCCTAGTTTGTCAGTTAAAACCTACAGTCATTACATGGTACTGGAAATCAGTCTTCCTTCTCATTGGTGAGACCTATTGGTCAAACATATACAACTACAGAGGCAACCATGTTCCTGATTCATAATGATGCATGGACAATGAAAAAAAAACAAAACTTTAGCTACTTAAAGAAATCAATAAAATAAAGGAGAAAATCCCAAATACATAAAGAGTACAACTAATCCTGGAGGAAACAGTTATTGGAGAAAACCAGAAAGGACCTTTATATAAATGGTAATTAATACCCCCAAAAGATCTGAGAAACTATTATATTTTCCTCAAGTAGATCTGATAAGCTATTATGTTTGTTAAATAAGACAAGATATCATACTAAAGGAAAAATAGGAGAAGAAAATTCTTGGAAATTAAAAATATAATTTCAAAAATAAAGAACTCAGTAGTTGACTAATTAAATAGACATAGCTGAACATTACATTGGTGAACTGGAAGATAAGGTTAAGGAAATCTCCCAGAATGTAGAACAAAAGAACAAAAAGAAGAGAAAAATGTGAAATAAAAGTGAAAATACACGGAGGATAGAACACAAGCTCTACCACATTTTTAACAGAAATTCCAGAAGAAGAAAATAAATATAATGTAGAGAAGTAAAGCAATCATAAAAGTAAGGGACTATGATGAAAATTTCCCTGAGCTGAAAAAGACATAAATCTTTGGTTTGAAGGCACTACCAAATATCAGAGAGCAAGGGAATAATGACTCACATCTAGACATATTCTTGTAAAGTTTCAGAGCTTCAAGAGCTAAGAAAAAATCCTAATAGAAAATAGTTAACAGAAAATTCTAATTTGGTGAAGGGGGGTAAGGTTATCTATAAGGATAAAAAGCAGACTGCTATCAAATCCTTGTTAACAACATCGGATGGTAATAGACCTTAAAGCAATGCCTTAAAAATTCTTAGGAGAAAAAAAAATCTCTATTTAGCTAAACTATCAATTAAATATTAGTGGGAAGAATTAAATTTTTGGACATATAAGCACTCTGAAAGTTTACCACCCACATATTTTGTATGAAAAGATACTTAAGTAGATTATTTTGAGTACATGGCAAAGGAACCAAAAGAAGAGGATTATATAGAACACAAAAAACAATGGTAACCAAGTATGATACTGAAGGAGTAAAGGGAGCTAGAAAGATACTTAAAGAGAACTGAGTAGAGGGGCGCCTGCGTGGCTCAGTCAGTTAAATGTCTGCCTTTGGCTCAGGTCATGATCTCAGGGTCCTGGGATAGGGCTCTCTCCTCAGTGGGGAGTCTGCTTCTCCTTCTCCCTCTTCTACTACCCCCCACCCCATTTGTGTTCTCCCTCTCTCTCTCTCAAATAAATAAATAAAATCTTAAAAGAAAAAAAAAGAACTGAGTAGAGATTTTGGTATTTTGGAAATTCTCCCTCAAATGGTAACCTTTCAATGAGGTAGGATTACACTTCCTTCTCTAGGGGTTCAGTACATGGTTCATTGTGACTATACAATTATAATGTAAAAAGTGCATTTTATCTTGAATCTTTAGAATCACCCTATGCACGATGCATTTGAGACTTGTTACAGAAAAAACTATAAATGTTATAAACACTGGCAAAATAAAAATAATACAACTACCAAAAACTTGGTGGAATAATGGAGAGAAGCAATCAAAGGAGGGGTATATCCAGTATTTTCATAATCTTTTTTTTTATACTTTCATGGGATAATAAATCAAGGGACAGGTTTTAAAAACCTATCATTTAAAATTGTAAAGGCAACCACCAGAAGAATTCAGGATATATAGCTAAGAAAAGCATGGGTAGGAAAGAAGGTGTACATAAGATGGCAGGTAGTGTGAGTGGACAAAGAACCTCAGCCTGGAATCTATTAGGTATCACCTAGAGTTGCATGGAATCTATTCAGTATCAGCTAGGGTTGGAACATCAAGATAGAAGTATAGTGTTATTAACAGTTATAATGGCTGATTGGCCAAGTCTAGCTGGAAAGAGATTTGGAAAATGAGTGCGTGTGTTTTCTGCAATACACATAAAGAAGGGAGTTTAGGTGCTAGGTAGTTAAAAAATAAAATAAAAAAAAAATACACCATACATCTACCATGCTTTCAAGGTCCTATTTAAATATCTACTCTTCACTAACTTGCCAGGTAGAGGTAGAATGATTTTTTCCACCTTTCCTGTTAACCATAAGAGGGAGAACTAACACCAATTAAGTAGCTACCTTGTGCCGTCATTAGGCATGTCATTCTATTACCTCATTTAATATTCAAAGTCACTTCATAAGGCAGATATTGCTATTCCCATTTTATAGGTAAGGAAACCAAAGCTTCAAGAAATTAAGACATTTGATCATGGATTTTGAGCGGGAGGCAGTTGAGTCTGTATTAAAAATCAAGGCTAGGTAATGTATGGTGATTAACATAACAATAAAAAATTTTTAAAAAATCAAGGCTGGGGTGGCTCAGTCCGTTAAGCGTCTAACTCTTGGTTTCGGCTCAGGTCAGTAATCTTAGGGTTGTGGGATAAAGCCCTGCGTTGGATTCTATGCTGGGCCTGGAGCCTGCTTGGGATTCTCTCTCTCCCTCTGCCCCTCCCAGCCCCCTCAAAAATCAAAGCTGTATGACTTTGAGGTTCATGCTTCTCCCACTTCTCCATGTTATATCTCTGTGTTAGTTTGTACTTCTGCATATGGTATTGCTTATATAGACTTTTGCACCATGTATGTTTTATCTCCCCAGATAAAGTGTCAGCACTTTAATAAAGGGTTTGCTGCTTTGAACAATTCTTGTATCTCTTGTAACACATGATGTCATAACTTTTATATAGAATGGGTTTAGTTGGTATCTATTAAATGACTCTGAAATCTTTATCAATAAAAAGGAAAATTATATTTTTGAGGTAAATTAGGTCTAATAAAGGATCAGTGTTATGAAACTCTATAATCCTTGAAGCATATAAAAATGTCCTTCATAACTTACAAGACTTAATCTCTTCCCTTATTTTCCTAATTAAGTCATTTTTTCTAGATTGTGAACAATAACAAAAAACCAGCATGAAATTATTTTTCCTGTTTTAATTTCTAGTTTTCCTCCAACATTATTTTTTATTCATTTTCCTTGTATTAGACTTACACTTTTGGTGTATTATTTGTTAAAAAGACCTTTGAAGGCTAGCTTGTGCTTCTCACCATCTGTAACAATATTTTTTAAGGAAAACCGGCTTAAATGGCTTAAAAATGGAATTTGGGATATCACACTTTTGTAAACAACAAGCTTTCTGTACACAATCAGTATTTCATAATGTCTAGTTCAATGCAAATGTGAATGCTAGTTGAATCGATTGTAAAATAAGGAGTAAATCTGTATAGACACATTCATTCTTAGTATAGGTGCATGTGAAATATGTCTGTTCCCACACCATTCACATGTTAGTCAGGATGTAAATGCTGCAGTGCTGTATTCTTCTCATTCATACGGTCGCCTACATAGCCCCTCCTGGTCGGAGGAGCACATACTCAATAATCACACTACTGGGCCTGTGTAGATGGATTTCAGTCTGTGTTTTGTTTCACTACAGTAGCAACTTGTTTCAATAAAGGCTGGCTCTCAGGCTTCTTGTGGCTTTTATGCCAAGCTGAGGATGCATGCTTACAAGCTGCCTGTCTCTTTGCATTTAGCTGGAAGTGTTCAACTGCCCCTCCCCCAACCACCCTTCCCACTGTTTCTGCTACCACTTTTATTCAATTCAACACTTGAGGGGACTGCAGATGAAATGCCTCTGAATCTAAATTGCCAGCAATGGAAATAACAACCTATTTTCTGACCTCCCCTTCCTCCACCCACACTTTTCGAATCTGAGTTTAGGAGCACACAGCTGCTCTATCTCTGTCTCTTGGGTTTAATAGTATAGTGGCTTTTCCAGGCTAGAAAAAGAAGGTACAACCTCAAATGAAAATCCATTAGGAAAAATATTTGGTGAGAGAGAGAAAGAAGTGGGTGTGCATAAGCTTATAGGGTATATACAAATGCCGCGAAATACATGATGTAGCACAAGGAATCAGATGTCATACACCACACCACCAAGTTGTCACCTTGGGAGATTATACACTAACTCCACCAGCACTAATTGCTGCTAACGCATTTTTGAAATTTCTCTTACAGAATTGCTCCCAGTGTCAGCACACAGGATGTATGAGAAAATAAGCCTCTTATCACCTCATTTTTAAAAATCCTAGACAGTATTACTCAGTTTAATCACTCACCATGTTACAAGGCGTCTCTATGAATGGGTTTTGCCAATTTAAAAAATATCAAATCCTTCCCTCAAAAAAGAAAAACTTAACGTGGATGAAATTTAAGAATGTGATTCCAGGTTTAATGAAAAACCTACTATGTGCCAGTGGGCAGTAGCCATAGCAAGTGGTAGTATTCCCATTTTACAGTTAAGAAAACTGGCTTATCAGAGAGATTAAGTAATGTGTCCAAGGCCACACAGTCAGTAAACAGATAAGGGGATTCATCCATTTATCCACTTTTCTGCTCAGCAAAACAGGGAAAATGCCTGCTCTGTCCGCCAGGATGCTTGGGAGCAGAATTAGTCCCCTGGGGAAGGCTTCAGGGAGCCAAGGAGAACCCCAGGTACTTTGCTACCAAGGCTCCTGAAATGCCTATGTGGGTGTACATGGCTTCAATGTCAGGGTGTTGCAGGAGACCCAGGAGCTCCTCAGCCAGGAGCAGAGGTGGAAAGAGCAACTGAAGAAGCAGCCTCCTCCTGGGGGCTCCACAACGATGACTCATCTAAGAAAGTACAGGACCCCAGTTATACCCTTCCCAAGGGACCCTTCCAGAGGGACATGCCCCCTTCCTGGTCTCAGGTTGCTAGGCTGAACAGACTTAGGACTCCTGAGAAAGGGAGACTCTTATTCCTGAGGAGAAGAATGGATGTTTCATGTCATGCAATAAAGGACATTTTCCGGGGGGGTGGGAGGGGGATGTATATACATGTAGTGGTATTTTAAAGACTTTGTCCAACTAGGTTATTAAATCAGTATCATTAAGAATTAATTTGCATTCTGATTACATTTTTTTCTGTTTGTCTTAGCATATTTTTGTTTCTGACCTTTTGTTTGCAAGGTCTTTTGAGGGGAAGGGTTTTTAACTCTTTCCTTCTCTCTCTCCCTATCCTCCTTCCTGTCGAATGGTTTGTAATTGACTTCAGGCAACCCCTCAAGGGGCCCCAAGTTCAAAACCAAGACTTAAATTCGGGATTAAGGACCCCTGTACCACAGTGGCATTGGGGACATCACCATATTAGTCACTGTCAGTGAGAAGATTCATTTATTTTCTGGTACTGAGATCGTTCGCTCTCTCCTGAAGCTCCTGGCAAGAATGAGCAACAGCCCCTTCCCTGAGCCACTGTTTAAATGGGCTGTGGCTCCCCACCTTAGTCCCTGGTGTCAGAAACTGAGTTTGGCTCCTGTTTCCCATCTCCTTTCTCACAACAACCATTTTGGACCCCATTACCCGCAGGGGCTGGCCTCCAAGGCATCATTGTTTTCATACCCAGAGCCCTCCCCATCCTTGGATTCAATCTTTTCTCCACTCACTAATTTGAGTTTTTGTTTCATTGGCCTCAGGGGTATTTTTCTTATTTGTGAATACAACCATATCTCAGTTTTCCTTTTTGGATTTAATTGTTGCTTTTGTGTGGAGTAGGGGAGGGGAGTTGCTCGAAAAATGAACTCATAGAGCCATTCTCCCCACTGAACTTGTCTTCTGAGATTTCCTTCAGGCATCTCAAATTTAACACATCTATGACTAAGTTCATTATCTTCTCTCACCAAAACCTGCTGCTCTATATTTACTTTTTCTTGATGAATGGTGTAACAATGGACCTGGCCTCCAAAACTAGAAACAACAGCTTCATTCTCAATTCTTCCTTCTCCTTCCCTCATCATTCCAAATCTGTCACCAAATCCTATAGACTCTATTTCAACAGCAACTTCTGAATCCATCCATCCTGTCTGACCCCACTGTAGTTTAGAATTCATCATCTCTCTTGTCTGAGTGTCAGCTATTACCTCCCTGCCATCAGTGTCTTTTCAACTCAGGTTCATCTTTCAACTGTTTCCAGATTTATTTTCCCAAGCTAACAACCCTAAATCTCTTTAAACACTTCATCTGTTTATTATCTAGAGAATAAAGTTCCAAATTGTTAGCAGGGGTGATGTTGGATGGTAGTTTGAGTCCGAAATATGTAATGTTGAGATGTACTGTGTGGCTGAAGTGTAGTAGTTTAGAATGAGGGAGAAATGGGACTTATGTTTGCGATGTTCTTATATAGTATTTGATGCTCTAACATGCAAACGGAGGGACGGAAGTAACTGTCTAAGGATGGTGTGCTGATTGTTCTGGTTACTATATTATCCATTCTTTGCTCTTCTCTAGCTCTGAGAAGCTAACCTCTATTTACCACAACATCCGGACTTCCTTGTGCACTGGAGGTGCCCGCAGGAGATGGAAGAAGAGATCTGGATATTTATTCGTCTGACTCCATCCCTGTTTGCCACTGTTCCTGTTTTGGCAGGGATTAGGTCATTCATGACTAAAGCTCCCACCTAACAACCCCTTCTTCTATGCTCAGCTCTTAAGGATCCCTGGTAAACTCCATTCCTCCCTTGTCCCCTTAGGCTCAGGGGTGGGTGGGAATGGCTTCCACTGAAATTAGTCTCTGAGTACCTTCTCATTCCTTCTTGTTTCCTTTAACCATGCCCATAGCTCTCTATCTAGCCCATTCATTACATTATTTTTAGATAAACCCGTTTCCTGCTGTACTTGATAAAGACAATATGTTTGAGAAATAAACAAATGTTGAGTTTAAATTCATTCAAGAAAAAGAAAAAGAAAAGAAAAACCCTCAAAAACACAATGTCCTACCTTTTTAGGAATCAAGATTATTTTCAATTTTAATGAGCATTCAGACATTACAGCTCAGGAGTAAGAATGTGGGGGTATTCCTCTAAATTCAGCTCTGAAAGAAGAAGAGTGATTTTATTACTGAAATAATCTGACTTCTCTTACATTCTTGTTGCATTTCCAAGTAGTGGCTATAATATTTGGGGGAGCTATTAGAAAGTAGTTTATTGTAGAAGTGATATATTTGGACTAGCTTAATTGATAACATTTCAGCATTCTTAAATTGACAAATGCCTATCCATGAGACATAATTAATAAATCCACAGTGCTGAGAATATGACAAAACACACCATCTTTCCGGGAAAGAAGCCAGTTTATGCTCATTTTTTCATCTAGGTGTGAAGGTCCTTCTGACACATGCATGCTCTTTCTTCTCTGACCTCTTTTCCAAAGTCAGAAGCACATTTTGTTTCTCCCATAGTGGTTAAAAAATGACACACTGGGACATGTCTATAGGCTAAGGTATGAGCCAATTTCTAGGAGTTAAAAACCACTGACAAAACAAAAAACAAAAAACAAAAAAACAACCAACCAACCAACAAACCAACAGAGGGTGGCACCTCAAATAGTCCCTGGATACTGTCACTGAAAAATGACTTGAATTCTGTGTAGCAACCAGGAAGCGATGTTGTGTGACTCTTCCCTAGTCTCAGCCCTTCTCACAATCCCCTTTTGCCAATGCCCCAAATTTCATTCACATCACATCTAACACTGGAAAAAGTATGTAGTGAAGAGATGAGGAGTAAGTATTGGAATCATGTTCTTTGTTGGGGACATCTGCAAGCTCTAGCTGTTTCCACATGAATGGCATTTCATTTTGCCCAGTTCAATGTTTGCTGATTGTTCATCCTGTCTAGAAAAGCTTTGATTAAACATTCTAATTTCCACTAAGCTTTTTCTTTTCTTCAGGGAAAACCCTTGTCCTGAAAGTTAGAGAAATGTAGTCAAAGGGAAAACAACAAAGTAGGAGAATTGAAAGAAAGGAGTTAGGAAGCTTGAAGGAATTATAAGTTTGGTGAGTGTAAAATGTTACACTAACCAACCAACTCTTTTGATACCTGTTTTACTAATTTTGTACACTCTATGATTCTGATGTGTAAAAAAATAAAATCTTCACCTATAAGACCCATTTTCCATTTCATTTATATTTTTCCAATAGAAATGATACAAAGCTATTCCTTGTTGGCTCCAAACCTGGATGCCTTTGCTTACAGAGTGTACTTTATATCTGATTCATGTGAGTAGAAAAGCAGAAGTTGCTTTTTTTTTTTTTTCCAGAATGAAATTTCTGACTGTGCTTTGAATATGATACTTGTTCAGCCTGGCCCTCTGAATTCAGTATTATTAACTGATTTTAAATAATTGTGAGGCATCTATTCTGAAAAAGTCAGTTATTTACAGGCATGTGTGTGTGAGTGAATGTGTGTGTGTGTGTATGTATACACACGCATATATATCTCAATTATTTAGAACCTTGATATATATGCATATTGTTCATTATGAAAAAACATAGAGAATAATGTAACATCTTTATATATATTTTTATATTTACTACATCCCTCATCCTCCTTAGCCAAGTTCTGACTCAACTGAGAGTCAAAGAAGTTGGGCAAATGGAAATAAAATATGCTGTATAATCAATAAAATCTGTACTGGAGGATATGGCATAGGTGGGTGCAGCAGAATACAACACATCTTTCCTTCCAGGTTCTAAAAAACCAAATGAGGGAGACAAAGACAGGCAGATAAGGCTCTAAATAGCAACTTATTTCTGGTAAGTTTGAAAAATTTGGCTTGGGTAGAACAAGAATTGACTTAGACACATGTACCCACCTGGTCAGAGTATTCCCTCATTTGCAACATTGCAACAGCAGGTCAAACAGAGCACAAGTTCTCTGTAGATGGGAAGATCTCATCTGTATTATTCTATATAGACTTTAAGTAGAGCTTGTTAAGTTTCATGAAAAGGCCTTTTTGTAATTGGTTTGGAATTGCACTGAATGCATACATTCATATAAAGAACAATTTAACCTTTGTAACAGTGGGACTTTCTATCCATAAACATGGAATATCTTTCCATGTATCCAGGTCTTCTAATGTCCATCAGTAATGTTTTGCCATTTCTTTACATTAAGGTTTTGAGATTCCTTGCTAGAAATTCCTAGGCACCTTATAGTTAGGGTTTCTATTTTGATACTACTTGATAAAAAAAAGTACTTCAATTTTTAATTTAATTTCTTAAGTTGGTTAATATTGAGGAAAGGGAATCCTAGTAATTTTTGTGTGTAAATGTACCCACCAACCTTGTTGAATGATCTTTTTAGTTTCAGTATTCTGTCTGCAATTTTCTGGGATCTCTTAAATTATATCATTTTCAAATACTGGCACTTTGTTTCTAAGGAAAAACTGGATTCATAAAACTGTTAATGAATGATCAAGATCAACAAAAATTAATTTCACTGGATTGAATGAACTAATGATAACAATTTTGTATGACTTTTATTTGAAACAGTGATGATTCAAACTTTTTCCAGATTTAAAAAAATTTTTTTTCTCTTAAGCTAACTATGACTTATAGCAATTTGGTAAAGTATATCTTTATGAATAAAGATCAAACAATTATTTTTTCTCCCTGCCTGACCCCTCCAGAATTTGGAAATTCTCAGTGAGTATTCTTATTCTCAAGGCAATATGGTTATTTGCATAAGTTCAGTAAGTATCTGTTCTTGTAATAGGATCTAACTGGAAACATCGGTTATATTACCAAGGCTTTATTTAAAAGAGATATGCATAGACTCAGGTGACCAGACAGCTTTAAGGAACTAAAATTGAGTTTATGGAGCCAATAAAGCCCCTTGGAAAAATTAGCCTAATACCTTGCTTACAGGGTTCTCAGCAGCCTTACCTTAATAAGGAAGGTCACTTTCTGGAAGACCAAGGAACCTCAGGATATTTTAAAGACCTCAAGTCCAGAGAATTCACCCAAATCTATCAGTATTGCATGTGAAATCCAATGTTTGAGTTCTTGGTCTAAGTCCTGATTCTGAATTCTTGGCTTCTTAGTCTAGAGAGGCTTTTAAAAATTCAATCTGAGGGAGGAAAAAGATGGTGGAGGAGTAGGAGACCTAAATTTCGTCTGGTCCCAGGAATTTAGCTGGATAGGGATCAAACCATTCTGAACACCTACGAACTCAAAAGGAGATCGAAGAAAAGAATAGCAACAACTCTCTGAACAGAAAAGCGACCACTTACTGGAAGGTGGGACATATGGAGAAGTGAATCCGAGGCGATATTCGGGAAGATAGACGGCGGGGGAGGGGGCCTCTGTTGGCCACTCTGGCAAGGGATAGAGCCGCGGAGCACAAAATTGGAACTTTTAAAAGTCTGCTCTGCTGAGGAACGTTGCTCCAGTGGCTAAGCTGGGGGTGGAACCCCCGCTGGGACAGTGTGGTCTCAGTACCCTCGGGGTCACAGAAAGACCAGGGGTGCCTGAGTGCGGCAGAGCTCCCAGGTATCGGAGCGGGGAAGCCAGCTGCAGAGACAGAGCCAAGGAGTGGGCTCTCAGCTTGGGGTTGCCATAAACCATGATCCGCGGCACAGTCCGGCCACTGCTCCTCCAGCAGGGACCCAACAAGCGGCAGATCCAGGGAGACTCCCCTTCTTCCCCCAGGAGGAGTGGTGCGGGAGTGCACCACAGGGATCTGCTGGGTTTGGAGACTCCACACGGGGTCGGGTGCCAGAGAGAGAAACGCTCAGTCACAGGCCAGGTGAGCACAGAGTGCAGCCAGAGACCGGGGAGACGGGAGTAATTGACTGCTTTTCTCTGGGGGCGCACTGAGGAGTGGGGCCTCAAGTTCACAGCTCCTCTGGGGCAGAGATTGGGAGGTCACCATTTTCACTCTCGTCCTCTAAGGCTGTACGGAAAGCTTGCAGGGAACAAAGGCTCCCGAGGGCAAACCTGAGCAGAGTACTTAGCCTGGACCCGGCAAAGACATTTGGGAACCACAGCAACAGGCCCCTCCCCCAGAAGATCAGCAAGAACAGCCAG
>NW_027397099.1:2411563-2571157 GCF_003265705.2 Callorhinus ursinus
TCTCTCCCTTTTTTTTTAATCATCTTCTTTCTTTTTTCAACCAACTTCTTATCAATTCCTTATATAAAATCTTTTATAATTTTCATCTTTACAGTCATATTCCATCCCTTCATCGTATTAGCCCTTATTTTTGTACATATATAAGTTTTTCTTTCTTTAAAATTTTGGGAGGCACTTTCTTCTAACAGACCAAAATATGCCCAAAATCTAGTGTGTGGCACTGATCTATGCACCAGCCTGATCATATTTCATCATATTCTGTTTTTTTGTTTTGTTTTCTTTTTATCTTTTTTTAAAATTTTTTCTTTCTTGTCCTTTCTTACCCCGATTTCAGGTCTTTTCTGATTTTTCAGTGTATAATTTCTGGGGATGTTGTTACCCTGTTAGCATTTTGTTCTCTCATTCATCTATTCTCCTCTGGACAAAATGACAAGACAGAAAAAAAATCACCTCAACAAAAAGAACAAGAAGCAGTACTGACTGCCAGGGACCTAATCAATATGGACATTAGTAAGATGTCGGAACTAGAGTTCAGAATGATGATTTTAAAGATACTAGCAGGGCTTGAAAAAAGCGTGGAAGTTATTAGAGAAACCCTTTCTGGAGAAATAAAAGAACTAAAATCTAACCAAGTCGAAATCAAAAAGGCTATTAATGAGGTGCAATAAAAAATGGAGGCTCTAACTGCTAGGAAAGATGAGGCAGAGGAGAGAAATAGTGATACAGAAGACCAAACGATGGAAAAGAAAGAAGCTGAGAAAAAGAGAGATAAACAACTACTGGATCATGAGGGCAGAATTCGAGAGATAAGTGATACCATAAGATGAAACAACATTAGAATAATTGGGATCCCAGAAGAAGAAGAAAGAGAGAGGGGGGGCAGAAGGTATATTTGAGCAAATTATAGCAGAGAACTTCCCTAATTTAGGGAAGGAAACAGGCATCAAAATCCAGGAGGCACAGAGAACCCCCCTCAAAATCAATAAAAATAGGTCAACACCCCAACATCTAATAAAACTTACGAGTCTCAGAGACAAAGAGAAAATCCTGAAAGCAGCTCGGGAGAAGAGATCTGTAACCTAAAATGGTAGAAACATTAGATTGGCAACAGACCTATCCACAGAGACCTGGTAGGCTGGAAGGGACTGGAATGATATATTCAGAGCACTAAATGAGAAAAATATGCAGTCAAGAATACTAGATCCAGCTATGCTGTCATTGAAAATAGAGGGAGAGATAAAAAGCTTCCAGGACAAACAAAAACTAAAGGAATTTGCAAACACAAAACCAGCCCTCCAAGAAATATTGAAAGGGGTCCTCTAAGCAAAGAGAGAGCCTAAAAGCAGCATAGACCAGAAAGGAACACAGACAATATACAGTAACAGTCACCTTACAGGCAATACAATGGCACTAAATTCATATTTTCAATAGTTACCCCGAATGTAAATGGGCTAAATGCCCCAATCAAAAGACACAGGCTATCAGATTGGATAAAAAAACAAAACCCATCGATATGCTGTCTGCAAGAGACTCATTTTAGGCCCAAAGACACCCCCAGATTGAAAGTGAGGGGGTGGAAAATGATTTACCATGCTAATGGACACCAAAAGAAAGCTGGGGTGGCGATCCTTATATCAGACAAATTAGATTTTAAACCAAAGACTGTAATAAGAGATGAGGAAGGACACTATATCCTACTTAAAGGATCTATCCAACAAGAAGATCTAACAATTGTAAATATCTATGTCCCTAACATGGGAGCAGCCAATTATATAAGGCAATTAATAACAAAAGCAAAGAAACATTGCCAGCAATACAATAATAGTGGGGGACTTTCACACCCCCCTCACTGAAATGGACAGATCATCTAAGCAAAAGATCAACAAGGAAATAAAGACTTTAAATGACACACTGGACCAAATGGACTTCACAGATATATTCGGAACATTCCATCCCAAAGCAATAGAACACACATTCTTCTCTAGTGCTCATGGAACATTCTCCAGAATAGATCACATCCTAGGTCACAAATCAGATCTCAACCGGTACCAAAAGATTGGGATGATTCTCTGCATATTTTCAGAGCACAATGCTTTGAAACTAGACTCAATCACAAGAGGAAAGTCAGAAAGAACTCAAATACATGGAGGCTAAAGAACATCCTACTAAAGAATGAATGGGTCAACCAGGAAATTAAAGAAGAATTTTAAAAATTCATGGAAACCAATGAAAATGAAAACACAACTGTTCAAAATCTTAGGGATGCAGCAAAGGCAGCCCTAAGAGGAAAGTATATAGCAATACAAGCCTTTCTCAAGAAACAAGAAAGGTCTCAAATACACAACCTAACCCTACACCTAAAGGAGCTAGAGCAAGAAGAGCAAATAAAGCCTAAACCCAGCAGGAGAAGAGAAATAATAAAGATCAGAGCAGAATTCAATGAAATAGAAACCAAAAGAACAGTAGAACAGACCAACGAAACTAGGAGCTCGTTCTTTGAAAGAATAAATAAGATTGATAAACCCCTAGCCCGACTTATCAAAAAGAAAAGAGAAATGACCCAAATCAACAAAATCATGAATGAAAGAGGAGAGATCACAACCAACACCAAAGAAATACAAACAATTATAAGAACATATTATGAGCAACTCTATGCCAGCAAATTAGATAATCTGGAAGATATGGATGCATTCCTAGAGATGTATCAACTACCAAAACTGAACCAGGAAGAAATAGAAAACCTGAACAGACCTATAACCACTAAGGAAATTGAAGTAGTCATCAAAAATCTCCCAACAAACAATAGCCCAGGGCCAGATGGCTTCCCAGGGGAATTCTACCAAACATTTAAAGAAGAATTAATACCTATTCTTCTGAAACTGGTCCAAAAAAATAGAAATGGAAGGAAAACTTGCAAACTCGTTTTATGAGGCCACCATTACCTTGATCCCAAAACCAGATAAAGACCCCATCAGAAAGGAGGATTATAGACCAATATCCTTGATGAACATGGATGCAAAAATTCTCACCAAAATACTAGCCAATAGGATCCAACAATACATTAAAAGGATTATTCACCACGACCAAGTGGGATTTATCCCTGGGCTGCAAGGTTGGTTCAACATCTGCATATCAAACAATGTGATACAAGACATTAATAAAAGAAAGAACAAGAACCATATGGTCCCTCAACAGATGCAGAAAAAGCATTTGACAAAATACAGCATCCTTTCTTGATCAAAACTCTTCAGAGTGTAGGGATAGAGGGGACATATCTCAATATCATAAAAGCCATCTTTGAAAAACCCACAGCGAATATCATCTCAATGGGGAAGAACTGAGAGCTTTCCCCCTAAGATCAGGAACGCGGCAGGGATGTCCACTATCGCCACGGCTATTCACATAGTGTTAGAAGTCCTATACAGCAATCAAACAAAAAGAAATAAAAGGCATCCAAATTGGCAAAGAAGTCAAACTCTCACTCTTTGCAGATGATATGATACTTTATGTGGAAAACCCAAAAGACTCCACCCCAAAACTGCTAGAACTCATACAGGAATTCAGTAAATTGGCAGGATATAAAATCAATGCACAGAAATCAGTGGCATTCCTATACACCAACAACAAGACAGAAGAAAGAGAAAATAAGGAGTTGATTCCATTTACAATTGCACCCAAAACCATAAGATACCCTAGGAATAAATCTAACCAAAGAGGCAAAGGATCTGTACTCAGAAAACTATAAAATACTCAGGAAAGAAATTGAAGAAGACACAAAGAAATGGAAAAACGTTCCATGCTCATGGATTGGAAGAACAAACATTGTGAAGATGTCAATGCTACCTAGAGCAATCTACACATTCAATGCAATCCCCATCAAAATACCATCCACTTTTTTCAAAGAAATGGAACAAATAATCCTAAAATTTGTATGGAACCAGAAGAGACCCCGAATAGCCAGAGGAATATTGAAAAAGAAAAGCAAAGCTGGTGGCATCACAATTCCGGACTTCCAGCTGTATTACAAAGCTGTCATCATCAAGACAGTATGGTACTGGCACAAAAACAGACACATAGAACAATGAAACAGATTAGAGAGCCCAGAAATGGACCCTGAACTCTATGGTCAGCTCATCTTTGACAAAGCAGGAAAGAATGTCCAATGGAAAAAAGACAGTCTCTTCAACAAATGGTGTTGGAAAAACTGGACAGCCACATGCAGAAGAATGAAAGTGGACCATATCCTTACACCACACACAAAAATAGACTCAAAATGGTTGAAAGACCTAATGTGAGACAGGAGTCCATCAAAATCCTAAAGGAGAACACAGGGAGCAACCTCTTCGACCTCAGCCGCAGCAACTTCTTCCTAGAAACATCACCAAAGGCAAGGAAAGCAAGGATAAAAATGAACTACTGGGACTTCATCAAGATAAAAAGCTTTCGCAGAGCAAAAGAAACAGTGAACAAAACCAAAAGACAACCGACAGAATGGGAGATGATATTTGCAAATGACATATCAGATAAAGGGCTAATATCCTAAATGTATAAAGAACTTCTTAAACTCAACACCCAAAGAATAAATGATCCAATCAGGAAATGGGCAGAAGACACGAACAGACATTTCTCCAAAGAAGACATCCAAATGGCCAACAGACACATGAAAAAGTGCTCAACATCGCTCGGCATGAGGGAAATCCAAATCAAAACCTCAATGAGATATCACCTCACACCAGTCAGAATGGCTAAAATTAACAAGTCAGGAAACGACAGTTGTTGGCAGGGATGTGGAGAAAGGGGAACCCTCCTACAGTGTTGGTGGGAATGCAAGCTTGTGCAGCCACTCTGGAAAACAGTATGGAGGTTCCTCAGAAAGTTGAAAATAGAGCTACCATATGACCCAGCAATTTCACTACTGGGTATTTACCCCGAAGATACAAATGTAGGGATCTGAAGGAGTACGTGCACCCCGATGTTTATAGCAGCTATGTCCACAGTAGCCAAACTGTGGAAAGAGCCAAGATGTCCATCGACAGATGAATGGATAAAGATGTGGTATATATACACAATGGAATATTCTGCAGCCATCCAAAGGAATGAAATCTTGCCATTTGCAACGACTTGGTGGAACTGGAGGGTGTTATGCTGAGTGAAATAAGTCAATCAGAGAAAGACATGTATCATATGACCTCACTGATATGAAGAATTCTTAATCTGAGGAAACAAACTAAGGCTTGCTGGAGTGGTGGGGGGGTTGGGAGGGATAGTGTGGCTGGGTGATAGACATTGGGGAGGGTATGTGGTATGGTGAGCGCCGTGAATTGTGTAAGACTGTTGAATCATAAATCTGTACCTTTGAAAGAAATAATACATTATATCCTAGAAGAAGGAGAAGAAGGAGGAGGAGGACGAGGAGGAGGAGGAGGAGGAGAGGAAGAAGAAGAAATCAGGAAGGGAAAACTGAAGGAGGGAAACCGGAGGGGGAGACGAACCATGAGAGACGATGGACTCTGAGAAACAAACTGAGGGTTCTAGAGGGGAGGGGGTGGGGGGATGGGTTAGCCTGCTGATGGGTATTAAAGAGGGCATGTTCTGCATGGAGCACTGGGTGTTATATGCAAAGAATGAATCATGGAACACTACATCAAAAACTAACGATGTAATGTATGGGGATTAACATAACATAATAATAATAAAAAAATTACACATTTTCCAACACTCCAAAAAAAATAAAATAAAAATTCAATCTCAGATCTATTATAAGAAGTTCTAGCAAAGCAGACTTAGAAGAGCCTATATGGTCTATCACTATTCTTGCTACACTTATGTAAATAATCAGGCCAAGTTTATTGAAACTAGACTTTCATTTTTAGATTTTATTTATTTATTTATTTGTTTGTTTGTTTGTTTATTTGAGAGAGAGAGGGCGAGAGTGCACAAACAAGGCGAGCAGCAGAGAGAGAGGGAGAAGGAGGCTCCCTGCTGAGCAAGGAGCCCAATGCGATGCAGGGCTCAACCCCAGGACCACGGGATCCTGACCCAAGCCAAAGGCAGACACTCAACCAACTGAGCCACCCAGCTGCCCTGAAACTACACTTAATTTGTAAACACATTAGTTTTGTAGTTATCTTTGATAGAAATGGAGGTGATTGTACAGAAAAAAATTATGTTTCAGTAGAAACTATAATACACACTTGTGATTATTAGATTCTAGTTCTGTTAATTGTTTTTGAGGTTTTTGTTTTCTACCTGTAAACTGGACTAGATACTGCCTTCTCATTTTCTCCAATATCTGGCTACGACTTTCCAAACTGATGTTTCCAGTTTTTCTTTCACCCTTCTGACTTGGAATCACTGAGAACTAAAGCTGCCTTTTTTTCCCAATCCATGCAAACTAAAGTGGGAAAACTCAATAAAGTTTCAGAGAAATCACCACAACAGCTCATGTATGAATAATCTCCATGCCTGTTGCTGTATGGACCACTCAGAAAGATCACCAGAGACATCCAAACTACAAATGAGGAAAATCTATCATCTTGCCACTGTCTGCCCTCACTCCATCTAAAGATGCTTCAAACCCAACATCTAGAAATCTTTTGGACTGGCTGCCTCCAGAATTTAGAAATTGGGATTATAATCTGCTCCAATCATTAACCTTCATTTTTTTCCTTTTGTTTCCATGGAAATGTCTCTTATTAAATATCTGATGCAAATATTTGCACCATATAGGCCTAACTTGGGCAACCTATCTTCATCAAAGCCTCCCGAAATGAGACACAACCCTTTCACTGAACTGACCTATTCTCAGGACTAAGACTGGTTCAGTGTGATATGGAGCATCTTACCAATTCAGGACAGAATCAGACCTGCTTAGACCAGATGGCCCAAAATGTCAAAATATTCCACAATATGACCCCAATCTTTTTTTTTTCCGAGAGAGAGAGAGCACAAGTGGGGTCAGGGTGCAGAGGGAGAGGGAGAGAGAAAATCTTAAATCTGACATGGGCTCGATCCCACAACCATGAGATAATGACCTGAGCTGAAATCAAGAGTCAGATGCTTAACCAACTGAGCCACTCAGGAACCCCAATTTGACCCCAATCTTTGAACAGATTCCTAAGTCCTTCAAGATCACTGACTTAGTTTCATTGCCAGCCTTCAAGTTTGGGACAGGGCTATGGGCTGGATTTTAGACTATTGCTGGTATAATTATTATAGGACTTGCTACTATAATCCTATTTAGATGTGTAATTTCTAGGTTACAAAATGCCCTACCCCTGACTTTTAGCACATCAGACACGTAGGCAGTGAAGATCTCCACCACTGACTCTGATGCCTCTGGTATCAGAGGGTAAATTATAGTATAAGTCCTGACAGCTACTTTTTTTTATTGTAATACAAGTGACTGATTTAAGCTTTGATTTCCAAGGCATCCATTTCAAAAAAGCATCTACTTCAAAGATAGCTATCCCAAAAAGCACATTGCCACCCACATGAGTAAAGTGCTAGGCCTCCTCCCCCAACCAAGGCTCTTTTGTTTTAGAAATTTTGGTTGATTTTAATAACTGACCATTTGGTTCACTTGTTTTTTCTTTTCCCATGTTTTAAATTCCTGCTCTTATGTTTTAAGTTCACCAATTAAGAGTGAGCCCACAAAACCCTAGGCCCCCAACTTTCAACCCCAATAAGCAAAACCCCAGGCCCATGCTCTCTCTCTCTCTCCCTGCCACTTTGCTTTTTGTCCCCAGGTGTGCCACGTAACTGCCAGGTTTCTAAAGTAATAAACCTTTATTTCTTCAGTTTCCTAATGGCTGCCGCTGAAGAACATCTTGTAGTCATATTATGAACCACAAGGGCTGGTCGAGCTACATTGCTTACTGTTAGGCTGAGACAACACAAAGCACTGTATACTTAAAGCTATACATTTATGTCTATCATTTAGCTCTAGTACATGAAATTTAACATGTACTACTTTAATTTTAATTCATATCTAGTATTTTAAAATTTCCTTTGTGGTTTTGCTTTAAGTCACAAAATGAGTAATCTATAGATTTTTAAACATATAAGCTTTTTTTGCTATTATTTGTAATTGTTGATTTCTAATTTAATTTCAATGTAGAGATTAAAAAAACCTGTATGAACTTTGTTGAGGTTTATTTTGTTTTTTTTATTATTTTATTTTTATTTTTTTTAAAGAATTTATTTATTTATTCATGAGAGACAGAGGGAGAGAGAGAGGGAGAGAGAGAGAGAGAAAGAGGCAGAGGGAGAAGCAGGCTCCCAAGGAGCAGGGAGCCTGATGTGGGACTTGATCCCAGAACCCCAGGATCATGACCTGAGCTGAAGGCAGACGCTTAATGACTGAACCACCCAGGCACCCTGTTGAGGTTTATTTTGTGACCTAATAATACATGTTCAAATTTTATAATTCTTCTGTGCATACCTGAAAAGAATGTATGGGGAGAGAAGCATCTGTATTTACCAACCAAATCAAGCTTACTCATTTTGTTTAAATTTCCCATATGCTTTTTATGTTTTGTCTCTCTGCAGTGCTAGTTTTTGACAGAGATGTATTAAAATCTCCCACTATTACTATAGTTTTGTTAAATTCTTGCTATTTGGTAATTTTTCTCTATTTCAAGTTCATGATTGCTATATCTTTCTGAGTATTGTTTCTTGTATTATTGTGCTTTGTTCCTCTTAAGGCCTTTTACCCAAAATTCTATTTTATTGTTATTAATCCGGTAAGACCAGCTTTTAGCATTTACCTGGTAAGTCCTTATTACACTTTTATCCTCAACATTTCTATGCATTTTTGCTTTAGATATATATTTTGTGATCAGTAAATAGCAAGATTTTGTTATTTTATCTGATCTGACCATCTCTATTAAAAATGTGAATAAATCTATTTACATTTGTAGTAAGATATTAACTGGAAGCTTTTTTTTTTTTTTTTTTTTTGGTCTCAGAAGTGCAGCCAGGGGCAATGGGTGGAGAAAAGCTATATAATAAAGAAAGGAACTAGACCCATCTGTAAGACTTTCTTAGAGATAGCAAAACTATTCCTGTGCACCAGCACACAGACACACCCACACCAGAAGGCAAAAAAGCTGGTTCTGCAACTTGTACCCCATTATCTTTCTCCAGCATATTTATAAGAAAGCTTGAGGGAATGAGAGGAGGGGAAGAGAAAGAGGCAGAGAGAAAAAAAGGAGGAGAGAGAGGGAGAGAGAGGAGAGTAATTAGCTGGCCTGGTGGGAGAGTATTGTCTTCCCCATCCCATCTCCCAAGTCAATAAAGATAAGAGCAGGGATGAAGTGCTTGCCGGGGGGATCTTGATGTCTCACAAACATCTCACCTGTGTGCACGCTGAGTGAAGACTCTCGCAGACTTGATGCTGCCTTGAGATAGAGCAGAGAAGAGAAAGTTTCTAGAGAACCTCAACTTTAGCTCCTGAAGTTGGCAGGGCCAGAGGGACTGGTGCCTGAAAGTTGCCCAGATAAGTTCTTCTTCTCCTGCTCATCTTCCACTGTTTCCTTCTTCTTCTTTTAAACGAGTTCCACAATTTATTTAACTCATTTCCTGTTATTAGACATTTGGGTTATTCTTTGCCTCCCCCTTAAAAATTAGCTATTGAAATAAGACAATATTCTTTTTCCTATTTGATTATTTTCTAAGGACAAATTTTTAGAAGTAAATATTCTGGGCCAAGAGGCTTGAATATTCTATTCTATTCTATTCTATTCTATTCTATTCTATTCTATTCTATTCTATTCTATTATTTTTTCTAGTTTCTTTAAAAAAATTTTTAATTTAAATTTAATTTAGTTAACATATACTGTGTTGTTAGTTTCAAGGGTAGAATTTGGTGATTCATCAGTTGCATATAACACCCAGTGCACATCACATCAAGTGCCCTTCCCATCACCCAGTTACCCCATCCCCCCACCCACCGCCCCTCCAGCAACCCTCAATTTGTTTCTTATACTTTAGGGTCTCTTACGGTTTGCCTCCCTCTCTGTTTTCATCTTATTTTATTTTTCTTTCCCTTCCCCTATGCTTATCTGTTTTTTTTTTTAACAGCTCTATTTAGATATTTTTGACATATATAAATTATATATAATTAAAGTGTACAACTTGATGATTTGATATGTGTACACATTGTGAAAAGATCACCACATCAAGCTAATTCACATATCCAACACCTCTACATCTCATAGTTACCATTGTGTGTGTGTGCACATTGAGAAGATTTAATTTAAGATCTATCCTCTTCACAAATTTCAAGTTTAAGATATGGTTTTTTTTTAACTATCCTCACCATGCTGTACATTAGATCTTCAGAACTGACTCATCTTGCATAACTGAAATTTTGTACCCTTGACTAGTATTACCCCATATCTCCTTCATATAGTCCCTGGCAACCACCATTCTTTTCTCCGCTTCTATGAGTCTGACTATTTTAGAGTCCACATAGAAGTGAGATCATACAGTAGTTCTCCTTCTGTGTCTTCCTTATTTCACTTAGCATAATGTCCTCTAGCTCCACCCATGTTGTTACAAATGGCAGAATCTCCTTTAAAGCTAATATTCCATATATATGAATGGATAAAAAAAAGTCTATCCATCAAAGGACATTAAGGTTGTTTTCATATCTTGGCTATTGTGAATAATGCTGCAATGACATAGGAGTGCACATATCTCTTCAAAGTAGTGATTTTGTTTCTTTAGGATATATACCCAAAGTGGGATTCCTAAATCATATTGTAGTTCTATTTTCATTTTTTTGAGGAAGCTCCATAGTGTTTTCCATAATGGCTGTACTAATTTACATTCCCACTAGCAGTGTACAAAGGTTTTCTTTCCTCCACATTCTTACCAACACTTGCTATCTTTTATCTTTTTGATAATAGCCATTTTGCCAGGTGTGAGGTGATATCTCATTGTAGTTTTGATTTGCATTTCCCTGATGACTACAGATGTTGAACATCTTTTCATATACCTGTTAGCCATTTGAATTTCTTCTTTGAGCAGTGTCTATTTAGGTCTTTTCCTCCTTATTTAATCAGGTTATTTGTATTTTTGGCATAGAGTTGTATGATTTCCTTACACATTGTGGATATTAACCCCTTATTGGATATATGATTTGCAAATATTATTTTCCCATTCCATAGGTGTTTTTTTTTATTATTATTTTAATGTTTCCTTTGGGGTGCAGAAGCTCTCTAGATTGATGTATCTCTGCTTGTCTTTTTTATTTTTATGGCCTGTGCATTTGGTGTTGTATTTTGGTGTGGAAAAAATCAGTGCCAAGACCAATGTCAAGAAGGTTTTCCCCTATGTTTTCTTTCAGTAGTTTATGGTTTCTTATATTTGAGTCTTTCATCCATGTTTAGTTGTTTTTTTGTGTACAGGCATAAGAGAGGTCTAGTTCATTCTTTTGCAAGTAGCTATTCAGTTCTCCTAGCACCATTTGTTGAAGAGACTATCCTTTCCCCATTGTGTTTTCTTGGCACCCTTATCAAAGATCAGTTGACCATAAATGTTTGCATTTTTCCTGGGTCCTCTACTCTGTTCCACTAGTCTATATATCTGTTTTTATGCCATACTGTTTTGATTACTATAGCTTTGTAATATAATTTGAAATCAGGTAGTATGATATCTCCAGCTTTGCTCTTCTTTCTCAAGATTGCTTTGGTTATTTGAGGTGTTTTGTGGTTCCATCTGAATTTTAAAATTGTTTTTTCTATTTCTATAATAAATATTGGGATCTTAATGAGGGTTGCATTGAATCTGTGGATAGCTTTGGGTAGTATGGACATTGTAATAATATTAACTCTTCTACTTTATGAACACAAGATGTCTTTCCATTTATTTTTATTTTTTTATTTTTAAAGGTTTTATTTATTTATTTGACAGAGAGAGAAACAGCAAGAGAGGGAATACAAGCAGGGAGAGTGGGAAAGGGAGAAGCAGGCTTCCTGCCCTGCAGGGAGCTCGATGCAGGGCTCAATTCCAGGGCCCTAGGATCATGACCTGAGCTGAAGGCAGACGACTAACAACTGAGCCACCCAGGCGCACCTCCATTTATTTTTAAATGGAAAATTTTAAATTTTCTTCATCAGTGTTTTATAATTTTCAGTGTACAAGTTTTTCACCTCTTTGGTTAAGCTAATTCCAAAGTATTATATTTTTGTTACTAATGTGAATGGGATTACTTTCTTATGTTCTCTTTTGGATAGTTTATTGTTAGTGCATAGGAATATCACTGACTTTTGTATGTTGATTTTGTATGCTGCAATTTTACTAATTAGTTGAACATATTTACTAATTTTTAGAAGTTCTAACAATATTCTGGTGGAGTCTTTAGGGTTTTCTACATACAGGATTCATGTCATCTGCAGAGATAATTTTACTTCTCTCCTTCTGGTTTGATTGCCTTTGTTTTGTTTTGTTTTGTTTGGCTGCCTCTTCTTTCTTTTTTTTTTTAAAGATTTTATTTATTTGACAGCGAGAGAGGGAACACAAGCAGGGGTAGAGGGAGAGGGAGAAGCAGGCTTCCCGTGGAGCAGGGAGCCCAATGTGGGGCTCAATCCCATGACCCTGGGATCATGACCTGAGCTGAAGGCAGACACTTAACGACTGAGCCACCCAGGCACCCTGGCTGCCTTTTATTTCTTTTTCTTGCCCATTTGCTCTGGCTAGGACTTCTAGTTCTATGTTAAATAGCAATGGCAAGAGTGGGCATCCTTGCCTAGTCCTGGATCTTAGAAAAAAAAGCTTTCCCCCCATTGATTATGAAGCTAGTGGTGGGTTTTCATATATAGACTTTATTGTGTTGAGGTATGCTTCTTCTGTACCCATTTTGTTAAGAGTCTTTTTTTTATCATGAAATTATGTTGAATTTTGTTAAATGCTTTTTCTGCACCTATTGAGATGATCATGTGGTTTTGTCTTTTATTTTGTCAACGTGGTGTATCACATTGATTGCTTTTCATATTTTGAGCCATCCTTTTCATCCCAGGGATAAATATCACTTGGTTGTGGTGTATTATTCTTTTAATGTGCTGTAGAATTCAGTTTGCTAATATTTTGTTGAGGATTTTTACATCTATGTTCATCAGAAATACTGGCCTGTAGTGCTCTTTTCTTGTATTTTCTTTGGCTATGGAATTAGGTGATGCTGGCCTCATAAAATAAGTTTGGGGGTGTTTTCTCTTATTCTTTTTTTGGAAGAGACTAAGAAGGGTCGGTATTAGTTCTGCTCTGAATATCTGGTAGAATTCACCCATGAAGCCCTCTGGTTCTGGGCTTTTCTTTGTTAAAAGGTTTTTGATTACTGATTCAATCTCCTTATTTGTTATTCTATTTCTTTTTTTGTATGTCTCTAGGACTTTATCCATTTCTTCTAGGTTATCCAATATGTTGGTATGTAATTGTTTATAATAGTCCCTTATATGATCCTTTTTATTTCTGTGTCATCCATTGTAATGTTTCTTTTTATTTCTCATTTTACTTAGTCTTTTTTTTTTTCAGTGTAGCTCAGAGTATGTCAATTTTGTCTTTCCAAAACACAACTCTTAGTTTTATCAGTTTTTTTCTATTGTTTTTCTATTATTTCATTTATTTCCACTCTAATATTTACTATTTCCTTCCTTCCTCTAATTTTGGGTTTAGTTTGCCCCCACCTTTCCCCTAGTTCCTTGAGTTGTAAAGTTAGGTTGTTTATTTGAGATCTTTCTTCTTCTTAAATGTAGGCATTGATTGCTATAAAATTCCCTCTTAGTACTCCTTTTGCTGCATCCCATAACTTTTGGTAATTTTGTATTTTTGTTTGTCTCAATGTATTTTTAGAATTCCTTTTTGACTTCCTCTTTAGTCAATGGTTGTTCAAGAGTATGTTGTTTAGTTTACATGTTTGTGAATTTTCCTGTTTCTTTTCTGTTATTTATTTCTAGTTTCATTCCACTGTAGGCTGAAAAGAAACTTGGTAAGATTTCAATCTTTAAAATTTATTAAGACTTGCTTTGTGACCAACATGTGATTGATCCGCTGCTGTTGGGTGGGATGTTCTATACATGCCTGTTAGGTCCATTTGGTTTATAATATTGTTTAAGTTTGCTCTTTCCTTATTGATATTTTTGCCTGGACATTCTATTCATTATCAAAAGTGGGGTATTTAAGTCTCCTACTATTATTGTATTGCTGTCAGTTTCTTCCCTCAGATATGTCAATATTTGTTTTATATATTTAGTTACTCTGATCTGGGGTGTGTATATATTTATATTGGTTATATATTCCTGTTGAATTGACTCTTTTATCATTATATAACGTCCTTCTTTGTTTCTAGTGGCAGTTTTTTTAAAGTCTATTTTGTATGATACAAGTATAGTCATCCTTGTTTTCTTTTGGCTATCACTTGCATGGCACATCTTTTTCCATTGCTTCCCTTTCAGACTATGTGTGTCTTTATATTTAAAGTGAGTCTTTTGTCAATAGCATATCACTGGATCTTGTTTTCTTTTAATCTATTCACCCCCTCTATGCCTTTTATTGGGGAGTTTAATTTATTTATATTTAATGTAATTACTGATAGATAAAATGCTTTCTATTGCCAATTTGTTAATTGTTTTCTGTTTGTTTTGCACTCCATGTCAAAAAGGCAGCCTTCAGACATTTCCCATGGCAATAGACGTATGACAGTTATAACAGAATTCCCTATTACCTTTTCCCACATCTCTCCACTGCAACCCTGGAGGAGCTAAGGTAGCTCATAGAATATGGAAGGGGAATAAGAGCAGAGAGGAATCTAAAAAGTAAACCATGAAACTACTTCCCCAATTCAAGTTCCCATGGCTTGGTCAGGTCTGAGCTGCAGGAGGGATAGGGGAAGGGTAGAAGCTTTAAACTGCATGAGAAATTGAAATTTGTATTCAGAGTGGGCTAGACTTTTAATACCTGAAAATGAAGCATGTTTATTAATACTTGAAATTGACAAAAAGCTATGGGATCTTTCTGGGAAAAAGGAGATCATACAGAAGAAGTCTGAAGGGAATTAGTGGGAAGAAAACAAGTCTATTTCTTGATTGCACTTAACTAGTTCAACATGTTCAATAAACATGTTACATATTTATTGTGATTACTGATATATCTAGTCTCATTACTAAATAGTTATTTTGTGCTTCTATTTACTTTGTTTTTCTTTTTTATCTCAATACAATATTGATTAATTTTCCATATTCTGCTTTTTCCATTTTAGGTTTGAAAACTATAAATTATTTAAGGCCTAAAATATCAAGTTATTAGATATGTTTCTCTTCCTTTTGCATTTGACATAGATCTTTGGGTACTTTGGATAAAGTACAAATGGTACAATCCACCATTTTATTACTGTCAGTATGTACTTTCGGATTAACCTCTTTAAAATCAAAATATTACTAAACCTTTCTATAATTGGCCATTAATAACATATTTATCAATTTTTATGCTTGCTGTAATTTTGTATGTCCATGTCTTCTTCTGGGTTATCTTTGTTTCTTATTTTCTTATATCCTTTTCTGGTTGTGTAGTGAGCATCTGTAGTTTTGCTCTCCTTGAATGCTAGTATAGTTGAGTATAAAATTCAAAATTGATCATTATGTCTCTCCAACACCATTATATTCTGGCATTTATTGTTTCTGTTGTGAAGATTTTTGAAAGTATAAAACGTCTTTCCTTTTCAAGGTAATCTATCTTTGTGGTAGTTTTTAAGATTCTTCTTTATCCTTTATGTTTTACAGATCCATTATAATGCAACTTGGTATGATTTTACATTTATTTATCCTGCTCACTATTCAAAGTGTGTTTTAAGGGTGCCTGGGTGGCTCAGTCGGTTAAGTGTCTGCCTTCAGCTCAGGTCATGATCTCAGGGTCCTGGGATCGAGTCTCACATCAGGCTCTCTACTCAGCAGGGAGTGTGTTTCTCCCTCTCACTCTCCCTCTGTGTTCTCCCTCTCTCTCTAAAATAAATAAATAAAATCTTAAAACAAAAACAAAGTGTGTTTTAAATGTGAAGGCCACTAACTTTTGAATTCTGGAAATTTCCAGGTTATCATCTTTTCAAATATAGTTTTTTCCCTTTTCCTTCCATTCATTTCCTGTTGATCTATTTTTATTTAATTTTATTATTTTTTTATTTTTCAATTTTTTTCCTGTGGATCTATTTTTTTTTAAAGATTCATTTATTTTTTAGAGAGAGAGTGTGGGGAAATGCAGAGGGAGAGGGAGAGTCTCAAGCAAGTTCTCCGTGGATTGTGGAGCCCAATGTGGGGCTCGATCTCACTCCTGAGATCAGGACCTGAGCTGAAACCAAGAGCCAGATGCTTAGCCAACTGTGCCACCCAGGTGCCCTGAATGTGGATCTATTTTTAGACCTGGTTTGGAAACTTTCAATATATCCTTTATATCTTAACTGCTTTTACTTATTTCTTTGTCTTTTTGTGACTTTCTCACCACTGCCCCCCACATACTGATTATTTCTTCATTGTATATAACCTAGATTTTAGTCCTTTTGAATTTTTTATATTTCCACCTATAGCTATTAATATGTTATTACAGTTCTGATGCAGAATATACTTTTAAAAGATAATCATTCTGAGGTTATTCTAAGTTTGAGGAGAAATGTGCACTCCAGGATGCATGGATAGAGATTATTTCTTAGAATGTACCAATTATATTACGGGACACAAGTGGGTGGATATGTTATATCTTACCTAATAAAGCCTGTTATTGTTTTTTTCTTATGATACATTATAAGAATAATATACTTATAATGCTAATAACTTTGGTTATTCTTTTTCTTTAGTGGTCTGAGTTCTTAGCTCTCTAAGGAGATGAGATATTTTGTGATTATTTAAAAAGAACAGTGACAAAACAATGGTATTTTCAAAATAATTTATGCAAGAATGTTTGAAGTCAGTTTTCATAATTCAATACATTAAAGAGGAGTGGATAATGAGCACATTTTAAATATTTCAAATGCAAATAAAAGACAGCTAAATAGGTACTCTGCCAAATTTCTCCAGACAAAAGACTTCAGAACCCATCCAAAGCATGTAATCCTTTTGTCTAAAAGGGAAAATCTACAGGACATGGTAAGAGATTAGAAACAGAGAATTTTAATGGAGAATATCTGGCTTTTTTTTTTTTTTTTGGCCATTGTAATATAGTAGTTACTATGAAAGTTACAATGGCAAACTTCAAGTCTGTTTAAGTTAATGGTTATTCCATGTCAAGTGATTAAATGAAGGTGGTTTGAAATGTGATGATGTATTAATTAGTTTTCAACTGAACTGATTAGTTGGAAATGTTTTTCCTTCTTCTGAGGAGCATACAAAATTTATTAAAGGAAACAAAAAGCTAATGCCTAATAAATCTTCTAATTAATATAGCATCTGTACTACTTCTTCAAATATATTCCACAATAGCAATATAAAATGGGTAATAAGAAAACAAATTTCCTCTGGATTCTTACAGACCATTAGAAACTTGTTCAGTCTTTAGCATTTGAAATTGATCAGGTATTCCTTTAAATAAAGATTTCATTTTTTTGAATCCCGTTTCTATTCCTTTCTTCCTCTATGTCCTCTATTGTTGTCTTTAACCCTCAGTTCTACTCGATTTGCTGTCTCTTTCACAATTTCATTCAAATTATTAAACTGTTCTCAGGACATCAAATACTGTTTCTTTCTGATAATCAAAGTCTACTTCTACAGTTCTGATACCAATCTAAAATGTCCATTGTGTATTTCCAGCTGCCTACTAAACACTCATATTTGGCTATTCAATGAGAATTTCGATATAACATTGTTAAAATTTATTCTAAAGGAATGCTTATGGAAGACTTAATTTTTTAAAAAAGATTTATTTATTACTTATTTTGAGAGAGTGAGAATGAGAGAGAGAGAGTATATGAGAGGGGGGAGGGTCAGAGGGAGAAGCAGACTCCCTGCTGAGCAGGGAGCCCGATGTGGGACTCGATCCCGGGACTCCAGGATCATGACCTGAGCTGAAGGCAGTCGCCCAACCAAATGAGCCACCCAGGCGCCCTGGAAGACTTAACTTTGTCCAGACCACAGTCCTGGGTCTATATAAATCATGATGCATAAGGAACTAGAATTTAAGGGGAAGAAAAACCCATAAGCAAATAGTTACAGGTACAATGTGATGAGGGCTGGAAACAGAGAAATGTGCACAATGTGTTATGGGTGCCAAGTGAAGCTGGCTGATCCCCTAAAATCCTCCCTCCCTACTTCTGCTCATTCAAGCTTAAAATGCTACCATCATCTTTGACTCACTTTTCCTATATTCCATATTACCAAATTAGTTATCAAATCCCATTTGTGATTTTTTCATTGCAAAATCTCACAGAAATCCTGTCCTTCTCTATTCTCAACTCCTTGCTATCCCCATTGTCACTGTGCTGGTCCAATCTCTCTAAATTTCACATGGATTGTTTTCATATCCCATTAACTAGATTCCCTGTTTAAATCTCTCCTATTTAAATCTCATTGTGATAATGTTAGGTTATTATCAGTGTTGGCCACATGATTAGATGAATACCTGACATCAAAAACACCTAGAATTAAAAAAAACAAAAACAAAAACAAAAAAAACCACCTAGAATTACCACTTTGGTGTCAACATCACCCAGAATGATTGAATTATCCTAGTCAATATTAATAATTTCAAATGAAGCCAACAAACAATTGCAGACATTGTTTGAATGTCTCTCCCAGTCTTTTCAGTGTTGAGGTGAACTTTTATCATTTCATTATCTCACTTATTGAACGCAGGTCTACCACCTAAAAGCTGTAAACTTTATTCAAGTTGTTTAACTTTTCTGGACCACTTTTCCTTATCTGTACAATAGATTATTTCTTAAGGTTTTGTTTTTTTAAAAATACATATAAGTATGAAAACTAGTTCTTAGCACATAGTAAATCTAGCTGCTCTAATAATCCTTATTATAACCCATTCTCTCCAAGTCTTAAGACATTTTGCCTCTTACTAAATTTATAACACTTTTGTGTTATAGTTTTTTGTATATTTTCTCCATCTTATTGAACTACATGCTCCATGAAGGCAGGGATTGAATCTTGTTTGTCTTCAGGCATGACTTGTGAACCAATTTTTCCTTGGCCTATGATTTGTCACCCAATGGGATTTGACAGAATCCTATTTGATTCACAGTTGATGGGGACAAAAGCACCAGAGCTCAATTAAAATGATACTTGAAAGATACCTGGTATCACTAAAATCTATGGAATTATGTATTAAATGGTCCCCAAAGAATCAACTATTTCAAAAATTAAAAATTATTACAAAGAGATTAATATATCATGTTATATCATATATCATGTGCCATAAAAATGTCAAAAGTAGCTTTATTTTACATTAGTATATTTCTTGATGGTGCTCTAGCTAGATAAGTAAGGCTTGCTGAATTTGAACATGGATAATAAAGCTCACACTCTAAGAAAATGTTTAAAATATGAAATAGAACGAGGGATGGTGGTAGAGAACTCCTTGGGAGAATGCAGTTAGGGGATCTTTGAATCTCAACAGTTTGCAATTCTTTTCACAGCATATAAATGATTTAACAGTAACACAGAGTAGCCAGAGTAAATTATTTCCATTTCTATCACTGCACAACCTATAATAAGTAACCAGATAAGATGCTGAATGATTATACTGTTATGATGTATGCTGATCTGATCTGAGTTTTCGTTTCCTTTTTTATTTTGTTTTGATTTCTGATGCCTTGGATCCTTGCCAAATCATTAAACAAGTCACATCCAGCTGAAGCTGGCTTGAACAGCTTCAGCATAACTTGCAAAGGCTAGTTCATCAAAACCCTTAGGATCACACAAATAAGGGGAAAATACCAAGGGGCCTCTCCTATTTGTCTTCCTGGCTATCTGTGTTCCATGGGAAGGAAAGAAAATAACATGAACAGTATTTAAATGCTCTCTTTTGACTGATTATTAAGATTCCTTCTACAACCTGTCTGCTCCCCTCTGAACACGCCAAGTCCAGAAACACAGCAGAATATCTCTAAAGCAGCTACACATATATATAAAACAAAAAATGCTAGAAAAGAAGGGAGAATGGAAAAATCAGGCCAATTTGATTATTTTGGTAGAGTTGTGGGGGGTTTAAAATCAAGACACATGCTAGTGTGGTAGAGTTTATCAGAGTAGTTGACTGGTGCAAAATTTCTTGCACAGAATTTAGTTACGGGTAGCTCAAGTGCTGTCAATCTCACCTTTTCTACTATGTAATCAATAGTTCCAACCAAGACCTCCATGGGAGGCCAGGTTCTTATCCTCTGAAATGAGAGCCCACCCTCTGTATGAGATTTCCTACCATGGGGCCAGCTCTGATACAGGCAGTGGGGCACCAACACTGACTACTTTAAGTCTCTTTATAAATATTCTTCTAATGACAAAAATTTCACTGTGATGAGCACAGGCTTGGATCCCTGTCTTATACTCTTCTCTCTAAGGCTGAATTGTAAAAAAACATGGGGCTTCCCATAGTGAGGGACACTGGGGAATCCACACTAGACATAAAATTAAGGAGATTCTGAGAATTACAGGAGATAGAACACTCCAAAACTACCTAGACTGAGTTATGTCATAAATGACTATCTTTGGTATAGACCAAGGATTGGCCAAACTACACCCTGTGGGCCATTTCTGGCTTTGAGTTTTTGTAAATAAAGTTTTACTGGGACATGGTCATGCCCATCCATTCATTTACACCTTGCCTATGTAATGCTTTGTTTTGATCTAACCTGTCAGAAATGAGTACTGGCAACGGAGACTGTATGGTCCTCAAGCTTAAAATATTGACTGTCTACCACTTTATAGAAAAAATTTGCTGACCCTGATATAGAGTAACTGAGCAAAATCATCTAGGCTCAGTTCTTCGTAAATTGTGTTTATTTTGGTGGGAAATAACATGCACATAGATGAAATTCAGAGAGGCCTAAGAGAATAGGTCATAGCAACAATACCCTCCAGGAAGGCACTTACTGGTATGTCTATTATGACAGGCCGTACATATGATGTGATGAGAGTTCAGTACAACTTGAACTGCAATTTGACCCATAGTTCTACCATTTAATGGACCTAACAAACCGTGCCTCACAGGGTTATTATCAGGATGAAATGTTATGGCTTATGTGACAACACTTGGTACTCACAAAACTGTTGTGTTTTTTCCTTCCCATCTTCCTGTCTTCACAGTTGCTGGCACAGATCTGAACACATCACCCACACCTGACTTTGACACATTTTGAATAAGGAGTGGCACTTGTCTGGAATTGCATCCTGACTCTCACTGGTGCTTTTCCTTTGGGTGATGCAGAGCTTCCAAATCCTTTAGGATTGCCATTGTGAGTATCTATGACAGTCACCTATGGCTTTGAAATCTTTGCCTCCTTTCTAGAACCTAGAAAGCATAAAGAAGAAACCTCATATACAAAAGAGAAGCAGAAATTATATGTCCATAATTAAGTATAGGTTTAAATACTCATTTAGCACTCGTGATGATAGATTATTATCAATGTTAGTCATATGATTAGATCAATACCTAACATCAAAAACACCTCAAATTACTACTTTGGTGTCAACATCACTCATAGTTACTGAATTATACTAGTTAATATTAATAACTGCAAATGAAGTCAACAGACAGTTGCAGACATTGTCCAAAGTAACCCAATGTAAAATAAAAAATTATTTTTGTTTGCTGAAAATATAAAAATACATTTTATATTGAAAACAATGTTTAATAATTGTAATGCTGTATTATTATTAAAATGATAATAGCTAATATTCATCAAGCCCTCTCTCAATGTCAAGCAGAGTAATAGATTGCACATTTATCATCTTAATCTTTAATACAACTTTATGAGAAAGGTAAAATCATTATTTTCATATTATAAGAGTTTAACACTTAGGAAAGTTAAAGTGACAACCAAAAAATATAAATTGGCAATAGCATTTCACTGACAAATTATACAATATTTAATTCACAAAAAGAATATGTTTTAAAAATATTTGTCCTAGCAGACGAGATTGGGTGTGTTCAAGGTGGTATTGCCATAGACAAAATATTTGTTGTAACAGAAGAAAATCCTGGGCGTGTCAAGTAGGACAAAAGCTGCTGCTCTGGGCTCTATATCTCCTCACTATATTTTTGTGTGCTGAGTCCTTTGTATATCATTGATCTTGAGTTAATTTGATTATACATCATTTCCATGATGATTAGGTGTCACTAGTCAATTGCTTTTCCAGATTGAATGTGATTTTTGAATATTTATTTAAATTTTGTTCTCGTCAACATTTTTAAGTAGCTTTTTAAAAAGTCAAAGTATTCTATAAATTATAATAGAAAGCAGCAGCCCCCTCCCCATTCCATCTCTCCTTAACTCCAAGTTGCACTCTTAACTACTTTCAAATTTTAGCTGTTTTCTGTGGTATTTGTCTTCATATTTCCAAATAACATATGCTGGTATTTGCAAGATCAACATTTTTCTGTTTTAGGCATGACCTGCTGATCTGTAAAATGGAAAATGAGGATTTAGCTCTCTTATACTTCTCCTACATGCAATGCCTGTGCACAGACTTCCTTGTACATATACATCCCTTTCATCCATCCTCCCAACATGATTATGAAACAATTTCTTACTAAAACATTATTCAGTGACACATTAATATGACTATGGAATATTTATTCACAGCTGAGTCATATAGTATAGTATGATTATATTTCTACAACTTTTTGTTTTCCCGGGAGTCAGTAATCTCATGATTTTTCCTCTGCATAGTTTTCAATAACAATCTGCTCTCAAACTTGGACAGAGCTGTAATTTTCCTCCCAAATAGGTCAAATATGTCAATTGCCTGATCTGTTCCATTTCTTCTGGAACGCTCTGGCCTTCTTGCTCCAATCTGGACTAATTGCCACAAAGCTGTCATCTTGAGAATTCTATTGTATCAGGTTTATTCAGACCTCTGTATTTTTACTTGTTTTTGTCTATGTTAGCTATAGATTTCTGAGAGAAGTGTTTAAAAAATCTCTCACTCTGCCAAAAGATTGGTTAATTTCTTGTGAACAAAGAAATAAATTACACTTGTGGTTTTGTCTGAATACTTTTTTGCTCTTGTATTCCACGTTTTCCTCATTCTTATATTCCTTTTGTTTAGCTGCTGTATGTCCTTGAAAAATTATTTCACACAGGGTTTTGGGTAATAAAAATGTCTGTCTTTCAACAGCTGAAAAGAAGGACCCTATTTTGCCCACTCATGTTAATTTTTGTTTTCTTGGTTACATGATTCTTATTTCACAAAATGATTTTCCTTCACATTGCTTTGTGTATCTTAATTTTTAAACTCTTCTGGGTAAACCTGATACAACATATAGATTTCATCATAAAAATTACAAAACAATCCTATGTATTATAAAAAAGGGTCAGCAGACTTTCTTTAAATTGCCAATACATTTGAATTTGTTTATATAGAATATTAATTACATAATAGGTTACACCAAAACTAACATATTAGGGGCCATTGTCAATAGAAGATTAAGTAAATATGAAATTATAATTTAAGTCATTATTAGAATAAAATTGAAAGTTAAATTTACAAAATTTGCATTAATCTAGAATTATAAGAATAATACTCATTATATAAAGTGAGGTATGAGGTAGAGACTTTGTTCTGCAGGGGAAACCTGAGAGATCATTATAGAATAACCCTTTTATTTTGCAGATGAGAAAACAAAAGCCCAGAGACCTGCTGAGGGTCATGCAACTTGTTAGTGATCCAGTCAGGACAAGAACTCCTAGACCACACTGGAATGTTATATTAACTGTCTTTTCCTAACTATCATCTTTATTCATTTTTCCTCACACAACCCCAACCCCCAACACCCTTATAGAATTCTACTCCTCTATTATTATTCTTGCTACAAAGAACTTAATGTTAAAGCTATTTATGTATGTCTGTTTTTTTCACTAGAACATGAACTTTTACTCCTGGAAGTCTAGGACCATGTCTAATTTATCTTTGTAGTTTTGCACATAGTAGGTTATCAATAAATATTTGTTTAATAAATATTCTTTCTCAGTTATTATCTTTATGGTATTGCCAGTTTGCCATGAAGGATAATATATTTAAAATAATTTAGCACTTAGATTTATTATAGCTCTAATAATAAAGCAATAGAACTATTTAATATCTAATCTTCATTTTAGAGATGACTCGATTCAGGGAGCTGAGCCATAATGTCTCTGTCATGTTTTTTGATATATACATTATAGAAAAGATGTGTCTCGAGCAGCTGAGCTTGTCTTATCACCCTAATGGTCTGTGACTCAATATAGCATAGACAGGCTTTTCTTAGAGAGGTGAGTTTGAGTGACCCCCCCCAGTTCTCCCCAGCACCAACTTAATCTTGTATTTCTCAACATTCAGCCCACATTTAGCCCCTGTAGCTGGTGCATGTTTAAAAGATTTTCACTCACACTGTTTTGCCAGTGTGATAGATTTTATTCACCAGCTGGGATTTTCATGTGTTCCGTAGCTTCCTACAGCTTTTCACTGGGCTTGGGTCTCTCTGCTTCCCTCATATCAGTAATGATTCTGGAATAATGGAAAAGGGCTCAGATTCAAGCTTCGCAGCAATTTAAATATCACTTTTATCGTTTGCTTCCTCACATTTCTACAGCATCCTGTCTACTAATATTAACACCACAGCTTGAGGCAGGCACAAACCAATTTGTCTTTATGGATTCTTTGACCCCTAAATGTCCTTGCTCTGTTTCTGAGCCCTTCCAACACAAGTCGGGCCTTAGCCCAATAAGGTTATATCTACTTGTCCCCTACAAAGGCAAGTAAAAACTAAGGCAATATTTACCCTTTCCCTCATAGCAAACAGGCTGTACAAGTTATAAATGTACATAGATCCCTGCTTTCTTTTAGTAATTCAAGTAGGAAATCTATATATTTTGAGGATGTATAAAGTGGATTTTTTATTGAATGAGAGTACCAAGTTCATGGAATGAACTGGATACAAATTTATTTAAATTACTGTGGTTGACATTATAAAAAACTTGGATTCCTAGTGAGGTCTTTATGGAATCTAAGTTATGTTTTTAACATTTTGTTGAGGGGATGACCAGAAAAATAATGCTTATTTCCTACTGAATTCAGAGAAAATAGAAGAGCATTTTGTATTGAATACCTTTCTCTATCTTCTCAGCACAAATGAATCACTAAATCTGTTATATGAAAACATCATAGCAGATGGTCTTTTCCATTAATGACTTCTAATGAAATAATAAACATGCTGAAGAGAAAGACATGAGAGATTGCAGATCAGTTGTGCAGTAAGTAATTTATCTCAGGACCCAGAGGTCAACCAATGAGAAAGCTGCCATGAGAGTAAACATAGAATATCCTCTTCTTTCTCGATTTTGCTGGTCACCTCTAATACCCTGAATGATCTGTTCAAATTATTGAGTCTTCATTGTGAAGTGTTCCAGAAAAATACTCTGTGATTCACACAGATGAATATAAAAAGGGTAGTCTCATTTATGACTATATGCAAAAGTTATAAGGTAGTAACAAATAGAATTCAGCAATGTTTCATGATAATAATGTGGTAGTTCCAAGTAGGGTTTATTCTAGGAATAGAAGAGTATTTCAATATTAGGAAATCTATCAACACAATTGATTACATCACCAAATTCAATAAGAAAAACAAAATTATGACATCAGTACATGTTGAAAAGGCATTTAATACAGTTCAGAAGTCCATCCTAGTAAGTAATAAGTGGAAGGAATCTACTTAAATAAAATAATATTATTTTAAATAATATTTTAAATATTTTAAAATAAAGGCGATTTTCAGGAAACCAATAGAAAATATCATTCTGAGTAACAAAACTCTAAAATCATTTCAATTAAAATCAGTAACTATTTAGGAAGATCCACTGATAGTAATTATTATTTTACCACTGTCTTAGAAATTCTAGTGACTGAAATAAGCCAGGAAAAGTAAATAATATGAATAGGCATTGGAAAAGACACCACTAAGACAGGTGTGCTGAATTGTTCGAATGTTAATTACAAAGAGAACTGTTTTTCAAAAGCCCTTCTTCCCTGTGATTTTGTGCAAGAGTTGGCCAAAAAGTGAAAGTCACATGAGACTTGAGAGGTGAACATAGAGCAGTAACCACTATCTCTGAAGATCTTCTGAGTCAGAGATTATGGACAGACGCAGGGTTCCCTAGTGAATTCCAGTTTGTCATTATTTTTCCCTCCTCCACTTCCAATTCTACTTCCTGCCTGGCAGATCTGCTGATCCAAAGTAGGCCCAGGCCCTCCACCAGAAGCTTGACTAAAGACCTCAGAAGTGGGAGCTGTGCAGAGGTGTCAGCTTTCCAGAAACTTTCCTACCAATTTCCTTTAATGTTCCCTCTCTTGCACCTGAATGTGTAGCTTTCCAGATTTTCAGGAACACACAGTTAAGAAGGTTGGGTAGTGACTCTTCTCTGATCTTCCAACTTCCCCTTGTGGGTCTTTACTTCCTAACAGCTCTCACTGTTATGTAAGGCCTTGTTCCTATAATTAAACCTTATTTCATACCAGTTGTTTTGCTTCTCTGACAATTCTGACTGATAGAATTAATAATCTGTTAAGTGTGTGGATATAGATAAATGCTAAAAGTAGATGTATTTTAGCAATATGGACCTAGAAATAAAAATAGAAAAATAGTAGTGTTTTTTCACAATGGTGACAAAAACTATAAAATAACTAGGAATAAAATTACAGAGGAACAGCATTATCTGAAGACAATAATAAAATCTTACTGAAGGACAATGGAACAAAATCTAAACAATTAGGAAGGCCTTTTATGTTCTTGGGTGGAAAACCAAAGATGATAAAATGGTAATTCTCCCAAATTAATCTAAATTAATCTAATTAGGATCCTAACAGAATTTAACAAAAATGATCTTTATTACTATTTAAAAATTCATAGGTAAGAACAAATATCCTAGAATAATCTACAAAGATATGAAAAAGAAGTGTATGTGGTGGGAGTTCTTTACTATATATAAGAACATACACAGCTTTTGTAATGAAATCAATATGGTATCAGCATAAGAACAAATAGGTCATTGAACAGAATAGAAAAATCCAGAAATAGATCATTATATATATGAGAACTTAATATAGGAAAAATCTGTAGCTCAATTTGGTGAGGTAAATTATACTTTACTTAATAGTGTTTGTTCATGGAGTGATCTATGAGCGTGAAAAGAGAGTTAGAAGGATACATAGGTTGTTAATGCAAGTTATCTGTAGGGTGGATGTGGCACAAAAGGCAGGAGTTGGGGAGAAGAAAGAGACAAAAAGAAAAATAAATCACTAAGCTAACTTAGAATGTATGATTTATACCATGCCTAAATAATTATATTTTCGTGTGACTGTGTGCAAATATATATGGAGAAATGGATAGGAGAGAGAGATGTACTGACCTGTAAGAATATGGATGATATGTCAGTGAAGAAAGCAAGTTGAAAATTAACATGTATAATTTGATTCTGTTTAGATAAAAACAAACAGGTATACTGTATTAATCAGGGTTTAATCAGAGAAGCAGAACTTCTGGGAGACATATACAAGAAGGAATTTATTATAGGTATTTGACTATAATTTGAAGCAAGGTCAAAGCTGTTGCTTCTGTGGCCAGTGTTGGGCCTGAAGTGTTCAGGGCAGGCAGCTGGAAAGGAAAGAACATGAAGAGGCATGCAGTTCCAAGGGTAAAGTGGGGGCTAGGAGGACACACTGGAACCCAAGAGACTAATTTCCTCCAAACCTCCAACTTTGATGATGTGGGTGACTTGCAGAAGCTGATGCCCTTGGTTATGGAGTGGAAAATGCAGCTGACCCAGGAGTAGAACATGAAGGAGGAGATCCTCTGTGGGAGCTGGAGAATCTGTGGCAGAGGTGCCACCTGATGACAACAAGGTGAACCGGCAGACCCATAGAAGTGTGTATAAGCTGCCATAACATCTGATCCTATACTAATCTCCTCAATTTAATTATTCCTGCAGGTTCATTTTTGCCTTCCAAATATGCAGTTTTTGGCCACTCTTAGCCTACAACCACATAAGGAAGGGAATTCTAAGGAAAGGAATTCTGGTAAAATGTAGCCACTACAAACAGACACACACACACACACACAACATCCTTATGTTAAGTGTATGTATACCTTTATGTTGGTATGAATACGGAGAAAGGCATGGAAAGATACACCCCAGGCTTGTTAAGCCTAGTTCCATGGGGAAGTTGGTAGTAGAGGGATGTGACCAGAGGCTAAATAAAACATGATATACTTATGCAACACAATGCCATGCAGCTGCTGTAAAGAACAAGACGGGTCTGTATGCACCCTTAGGAAAAGATACTCCAGCATCGTGATGTTAAGTGGAAAAAAGCAAGACACCAAAAACTATCTAAAATATAATCTTATTTATTGAAAAATAGCCCAGGATGTTTAGAGATAGAGATATAGGTCCACTTAACTGGCTATTTAATATCTGCGAGCAAGCTATTTAATATCTGTACACCTTATTTTCCTCATTTGTAAAATGTATATAGTAATAGTAATGATAGTATCTGGATTGTAGAGTTGTCATGAAGATTAAATGAGAGCCATAAAGTGCCTAAAATAGTGCTTGGCAAATATCAAGTGCTCAATAATATTAGTCATCATTATCATTATTTGGTTGTTATTTCTATCATTATTGATATATCTGAATGGAAATCACTTTCCTCCTTTTCCTATCCTATCAACTCAATTCTATCCTGTCAAATCAAGGAGAAAAGGAGGAAAAGAAGAGGATCTGATTTAAACAGAGCTGCCCCAGAAGATTGTCACTGGCCCATGGGTCAGTGAGTTGTAACCCTGGGTGGTCATTAAAAGGACGTCGATGGCTAAAAGATGCCTGGCCAAGCAATGCTTATCCAGAAAAAAGCCTGGGATTGAGACAGGCAGTTCTGGCTGTGTGGGTAAGTGTGTATGTGCACATGCATGTGTGTGTATTCTCACATTGTTAGCATAAACGTGCTTGTGTATACACTGGAAAGAACCAATACAACAACTGAGAATGAATGCACATAAGGAAAAGTTTTTAAACACTGCAAAGGTGAGGTCAGAGTGCTATGTAACCTTGTTTTCTGATCCACAAGAAAGTTAAAAGAAGAGACTGCCAGTACACTCATTTATACACCCTGAGCCCTGCAATTTATTTCACTGTATTTGATGTTAGCAGGGAAGCATTTATTTATTTAAAATTACTCAGAATACAGCACAAAGAGCTATTCTGTAGGAATGAAATGTGTCTAAACTGCAATAAAATCTCCCTCCTGCACTTTTGACACAGTGTGACCACAGTAAAGGCAACATGAGGTTTCTTTTGTTTCTAGATGTTGCTGGAGGAAATATAACAATGGGGCATGAACATGGTTCTCGACCTTTTTTTTTTTTTATTGGGGCACACGTGGCTGACTAATGTTCCTCAGCACAATGCTCTTCTAAATGCAATTCCCAGTCCACTGGCCGTTACTTCATCTTATTCACTGCCACCCAAGAGAGCATTTCAAGATACAAATGAGTGAGACCGACATTGAAAAAGGATAACCTTGAAGACATTCTATTTTTTAATTAAAAATGTAATGCATGAATATATTCTTGTTGTAAAAGACTTAAATAGTATGGAAATATATAGAATATACTCCTGTATCTGCTCTCACACACCCAAAGTCTTCCTCTCCACAGACAGAAGTTAATAAATTATTAATAATTTGATGCGTCTCCTTCCTATATTAAATTTGCATTTGTCTACATTTATATGTATGCATGTGTTTATCTATACCTCCATGCACAGTGGGTTATTTTTCGATAAATAAGATTTTATTTTAGATATTTTTTCAGTGATTTGCTTTTTCCACTTAACATCATATTGTGTTGCATATACATACCATATTTTATTTAACCTCTCCCCAATTGGTGGACATTTATGTTGTTTCATTTTTATTATTAAAAACAATGTTGGACTGAGCATACCTGCTCATCCTTGAACATGCCTTTTTATGCACAAATGTATTTATTAAGAACAGATACCTAGAAGTGGAATTGCTGGGTCAGAGAATAACCACATTTTAGGTTAGTATTTAATTAAATGCAAAATGTCCTAAAAATCTACCAATTTACATTTTCTCCAGTGGCATATTTTTTTCTTCATTCAAAAAAGGCTTAAACAGTGGCTACTTACTTACCTACCTACTTACCTACCTATCTCCCTCTTTCCTTACCATCTAACATGTGGAGGAAAATAAAGGAGATCAAGAGGTATCAGGATTGATAGGGGCAGGTTGCATATTTAAATTAGGTAGCTTGCTAAAAAGGTAATCTCTGAGAAAAGCCTGAAAGAAGTCCTGGAGTGAGCCACCCAGACATCTGAGAAAAGAGGATTTGAGGTAGAGGGAAGTGAAAGTATCTGAGATGGACAGATAGTGAATACTAGGAGGAAAAACAAAGAGGCCTGAAGTGTGGCAGGACTGAAGTGAGCAAGGGGAAAGTAGGAGAGAGATAATGGGTATATGAGAGTGTACATCTCCTCAGGTTATTACCAAGAATTATTCATCCTTGAAGTGTTAGCAAGTCTGCTTGCAAATTCACTCCCTTTTTTCAAATTTTTTCTGATTGATTACTAATTAGATGAACATTTTCACATGAACATTGGCCATTTTAGTGATCATTCTATGTTTGTCTTTTCATATCTTTTTCTCATTTTTGATTGGATTTTTCTTACTGATTTTTAGAATCTCTTTACATATTCTGATTATTAATCCTTTTTCAATTATATGTGTTACAAATACTTTCTCCCAGTTTGTCTCAATTTTTATGAAATCCAAACTGTACATTTTATTTATGACTTCTGGGTATTATTTTTAGCTTAAAAATAGAGAAATATTTTCTTATATTCTCTTCTGATAGTTTAATAAATTTGTTGTTTATTATGTTTCATTATTTAATCCATTTGAGATTTATATTTGTGAATGTCATAGTTAAGGTATAATAATATATGTAATATATGCATATATATTATTTTTACTGTTTCTATTTTGGAATATAGCATTTATATGTTAGAATCTCAAATATGTTAATGTTTCTGTACCCTCTATTCTGCTCTATTATTGTATTTTCCTGTCAATACCACACTGTTTCAATTATTTAAGCTTCATAATGTATTTAGATACCTGATATGGATCTCCTGTCTTTACAAAATATTCCTGGAGATTTCATTACAGATGAATCTGAGAATCAGCTTTTATTGCTATATTATTTAATTTTATAGATTAATTCAAAGAGAATATCTGTAAAATATTAAGTGTTTTCATCTAGAAAATAGAATATCTTCCATTTACTTAGATTTCCTTTCATAATTTTCAGTAAATTTTTACTGTTTTGGTCCATGTAGATCTTGTATATTTTTGTTAGGTTTGTTCCCTTGGCATTTTGTGTTTTGTGTTCCTATTTATAAATAGGGTGTATTAACTTTTATTCTTTACTATCCTGATTTAACTTCATTAGATAAATTCTGGGAGGAAACCCCACAAAACCCTGTAGTAAATAAAGATACAAGGGTAGTTTTTACTCTGATTGCAGTCATTTAATAATCTATTGCTAGGAATAGAGGATCTGAATTGATTCCCTCATCAGAAAAATCTCTGGGATATGACAAATCAAAGAGATTACCTTTAGCCTTTGCTTTGGGACATTTATTTACTCAGGGAGGAGGCAATTAGGCCAAGCCCTAAGGCTCATATATGTTCAATCATCCTGGAATTTGAGAACAAAGCAATCTGGCTGGGATTTCTCTTCCCTCTTTATACATTCACCCCTCCTGTGAATTTTGACGTCCTTTTGTTTCAAGTCTTTATTTTATACAACTAAAAATTTTTAAATTATGCAATATTTCATGCATATAGGAAAGCACATAAATTAATATGACCTTGATTTAATAGTAGGGTCATTTAATATGACCCATGTTTAGTAGCTGTTAACTGTTTGCTATATTTGATTCAGAACTATTTTGCTTTTTTAAAAATTGATTTTAAGAAAATAAACTATTACAAATACAGTTGAAAACACCATCCCCTCCCTTCCCATTCACTCTGATATTGCTGGGTTTCACTCTTATGAACATTTTAAATGTTTTTCCGATTTTTCTGTGCACTTCTAAGTTATATTTATTATCTGTGTTCTTAGCATTTACATAGTTGGTATAACATGTGTAGCCTTTTGTAACTTGATATTGTGTGCTTTTGAAATTCATCCTGTTGACAAGGACAGTTCTCTGAAGTTGCTCATGATACTTCTGTTTGTATCCTATTAGTCAGATTTAGCCAATCTCAGCTACCCCTCATGGCCAGAGAAACTGGGAAATGTAGTTTTTATTCCAAGCAACCATGAGCCTGGCTAAAAATCAAGATATATATTACTTAGGGAAAAGAGGGGAACTGGTAATAGGGTACAGCTAGGCATCTCTGCCGAATGCTTTTAATTATAATATTTATTGTAGATTTCTGATGTATACCTTTAGTAGATTAAGGTGTTTGTTTTCCCTTTTTCTTAACTTACTAAAGGATTTTTTTAACATTTCTTTTCATTAGAAATAAGTGTTAAAAAGGTTTTTTGGCATCTTTTGAGATGATTATATGGGTTTTCTACTTTGATAATAAATTTTGATAAGTTTTCTAATGTTAAACTATCCTTGCATTCTAGAAATTAGTTTAATCAATCAATAACATGAATCTTATATCTGTTAGAAACACATTTTCTTTTAAAACAGTGCACTGTTTGATTTATTGAGGTTTTAATCATATGTTTATAGATTAAATTGGCTTATTTTATTGTTAAATTTCTTCTGTGATACTTTTCTATCTCTTGTTGAGTCAATTTTTGTGATATATATTTTCTAGAAAAATTAACCTGTTAATTTAGATTTCCAAATTTGTTAGCATTAATCCATACATAGGTTTCTTTTATATTTAAATTTCTGCATCTGTATTTATGTCTCCTCTTTTTTTTTTTCTTGATCAGAATTGTTAGAGATTTCACAATTATGCTGGACTTTTAAAGAACCATTTAATGGTTTTATTAAGTGGTCCTATCAGGGCTTTTGCTTACTTCATTATTTTCTGTTTTAAATGTTCTCTGTCCAAATTGGGTTTATGTGTTTTTTTTCTTCTAAATTCATGCATTGGGCCATTATAATAGACATTGTTTATTGGCTACCCATTCTTACCTTCTTATCCTTTATCCACATCTAAGTATAGAGGCTGAAATACCTAGATAGCCCATTTCCCAGATATTCTTGGAACTAGGTATAGCCATGTCTTCCACATTTAAGAGGAAGACTTTTATGGGGCATAGTGGGTTTTTTTTTTTTTTTTTAACTGCTCACAAAAGCAAAGAAACACACACCAACTTTCTTGTGGAGAAGGGAATGTAGGAGGAAGTTGTTGGAGTGGAAGGAGTGGCTGTATTCAGCAGAATGAAATAAAAGCCAGAAGATACAGAGGTACCATGAAAAAAGAAGAGAGTAGGGATTTCGGTAGAGATGACATTATTAAAAGATGATTGTCATGGTTTTCTTTAGATAAAAGAAATGTTGTATAGTGAAGCCCTTCATTCATAGATGAGAAAATAGGCCCAAAGAGGTGCAGTGATCAAGGTCAACCAGAGAGTTTATAGCAGAGCCAGAACTAAAACAATCTCTTCTAATTCTGTTCTAATATTCATTTTACTATTCCACATGCTTATCCTGGTTGTTTCAGGAAGCAACTGGCAATTCCTCTCTTATTTACACTTGCTTTACAAGACCCCTTACACCCTACTCTAGCTTTACCAAAAACAAAAAAAACAACAACACAAAAAAACATTAGCCATCACTTGGGGATGACTCCCACTGCCTTGGAGGGGCCGCTCTCACAGTTTTTCTCAGAGAATTCATCTCTACGTTTCTTTCCTAAAACCCTCTTGGCAGAGTGCAGGCCTCTTTCTTTGCTGTAGGGCTAGCTGGAAACCTTGACTTTCTTGATATTATTTCTGTGGGGGAACAATAGTTTCCTGGTTCCAAATAAACTAAACTTTCAACAAAAAGTCAAATACATGGGTACTTTCCATAAATTTATCTGTGTATGTAGGTTTTTTCTGTTCTGAAGAGAAATTATATATGCTGCTCAAATCTAAAATTAAGACCTTGTATATATAAGATCAACTATATCATACACAACTCTCCATAGGTTCTGGTGAAAACTGAGCTTCTTCCTTGCTATAGCAGATCACAATTCTATTCCAAATTATAGAGAATGGAGCAAAGTGTCTCACTATCTGGAAAACAGGTAGTGTGTATGAGAAAAGAAAACTTACAGTGGAAAAGGCACTGGTGACAGGCACTGTATTGATGCTATATTTCTTTGCTGAAATGCAGCTTTTTTCAGGTGGCTTCTCTAAAAGAAAAAGGGCTACTTGGATACCAAGCTCAAGCCCACAAAGGAAATTCAAATTAGCATTACACCAAAGGTAGCACTTTCAACGTCATCTCTGGCTATTTTCACCGTAACGTTCTATGTTTAAAAGTATTTTTGAAATGTCTATATGCTCACAACACTATGCTATGGGGAATATTTAAAAAGTAAAATAACAAGAGAAAATAGTGCATGATACAGGAACAATTTGGAGACATAAGTTGTAAGTATTGTAGGAATTTGGAATCAAGAAACAAAACTGTATAGAATGAGGAGGCTTCATGAAAGAAACTTAAGCCAAGCCTCAAAGGACAGAATTTGTACATATGGAGAAGAATAAGGAGCAGAGCAAATGTTCAGTTGGATGTTCTGCTACAGTGGCACCTGGCGTCTATTTTGTGTGACTGGTGAATTCATTCTGAATGGTCATTGTACCTGCCCAATGGGTTGTTAGATATTTTGAAGATCATCCCAGCAGACATTTCAGGACACAAATGTGAAGTGGCCACGAGGTCAGGGAATAAGTAGTTCAACTTGCCTGGGCCATCAAATGTAACCATTAAAGTGATCAGAAATAGAGATCAGTCTTTAATTGTTGCTGTGTTTCAGTTAAGTCTTACATATTGTGTGCACTCCCTTCTTCTAAGGTTATACAACTAATCTCTCAGTCATGCTGACATCAGTCTTAAACTTCATTATCATATGGCCATATGTATCAAACTGACAAACACACTCAATGGGTAGAGATGATGCTTATTATTCTTTACCAGAATAAGAACTATACTGTCACAACACTCAGATCCAATTTCAATCCTTTCTCAATACAAACTTTGAAGCAATCTCATCAAGAAATAGCAGAGCTGGCCAGTCTTCTCTAGCAGGTACTTCTGCTGTTTCACCTTTTGAGGTAAGTAGCCTCAGGGACATGGAACCAATTTTCAGCAGTGATTTGCTACGATATTGAATACACATCTCAATACCCTATAGATAGAAAAGGAGGATCTGATTCATCAACACTTTCCTTTAGGTCAGCAAACACTCAAGGAACAATTAGACTGTTTATAAAGCCTTGGTACCTGGAATAGTGCAAAGTCAATTTAAAAAATATATTGAATATGTGAGCTTTTCCAGATTGTCATCAACTGTTATGACAAGCTATTAAAGAAGCTATTGTAGAGGACTGAAGGAGCAGCTGATTTCAAAATAGTAAATCAAGTCTTGGTCAAGAGCATTGATGAAAAGAGAACAGGATTCTTGCTGTGTTTATGAGTAGCTCAAGACAGCTTTAATACACATCAATCACAGGTAGGCAGCGTGCTCTGGTCCATGCCCCTGATTCTCAGTGTGACCTTTTGTGAGTCACCAGACGGCTTTCAGTCTCGGTTACTCAGCCGAAAACAAAGCCAGGGAGCAGAAACCTCAATGAAAAACAGGCGCTGCATCACTAATGAGATTTCCTGGGGAAATAAATTCCTCACCTCTACAGCCCTCTCTCCGTGACATTCCCCACTCTAGAATGCCACGTCCCACACATTCAAGAGAAGGTGGACAAAGCAAAGTGCTTGAGGCTTGTGGCTATGTGACACTCCCAGCTTCAGAAGTGTTTATCAGGAAGATTTCACTGTGCTTACTTAAAATAGGGAAGCCACCGAGATAAAGGGTAACACTATCTTGCTTTAGAAATTGGAGCACTAGCTTTGGATTCAAAAATCTCTCAGTCAATTATGGTTTATTTAGACTTGGAAGGACTGGCCAAGGAATCCCTTTTTCAATTGGTTCTAAAGAGTTATGGCTATAAAACCAGTACTTTGAAATATTTCCAATTCCCTCTAGGCAAAAGCATTCACTACAGTGAAACTTGCTGCTAAAAGCCCAAGATTAGAGTTACCATGAACATGTGACAGTGTGACTATGGATGAAACAAAGTTTAGAACAGAAGAGCCAGAATAGCAGCTTTTTAGGAGGGTAGTAAAACGGGTGGAAGGTTTGGAAATGCCACTAATACTGTCAACTTCCACAGCTTCCAGGTACAATTGGCCACCTGCGGAAGAAGAAAGCACCTAAGGAAGACGTGGCCAACAGGACTTACGACCCTGGAGAATGAGGCTGCACTTTTGCTTTTAAAATTGTTGGTCCCTTATAGGCAGGTACACACACGCACGCACACACACACACACACCCACCCACCCACACACACACACACACACACACACACGAGGGTCTCCTTTCTGTGCCAGCCCCTTTGGAAAGGTTCCACATGAGTGAACACTACTGAATCAGTCAGTCTATTTAGTGGCTTGTAAGAAAAGCTGACGATATCAGGGCTCCAAGGCAGGCTGCCACCCCAGAGCCTCAATCGTAACTAATGGGGGTTTAAAAGGGAGATCAGAAAATATCATGCAGATAAAATACTGAGATAGGAGAAAAGACCATAACCTCAATCTGCAAAATGTAATAGCTTTGTCAAAATAAAAGCCAAAGCTAACCTCTCCTGCTGCTGCACACCTCCCAGCTTGAGGGAACTGTTCAAGCAGAGAGGCATTTTCTATTAGCACAAACTCTGAATGCAGCAGGGAGAAACTCAGCCATAATATCGGCACAACAGCCCCTCCATGCAAACACCATTCCAGTAATGGGAAATTTTAATGATGTAAAGCAGCAAGGTCACAAGATATGTCCAGGCAGCCCTTGGAAAGACACTACCTCGGCAGATATTACAGAGGAGAGCTCAGAATTGCTCTTGGTTCATTAGGCTTTGCCTGAGGGTTTTTTTCCTCCACTATTAACTACAAACAAGGTTGAGGTTCTTGTTACTCAGTTCCTTGTATGCAATGCAAAGAGGTGAAGGGCAGGGTTTGTAAATATGGAAAGGCAGACAGCTTAGACATGTTTTTACAATACTTGAAATATTCTCTCTGAGTCACCTTAAATATGAAAATTGCAAAAGCCTTATCAATGTTGCAGTGGTTTTTTTCCTAGCAGAAGAACTTTTTATCTACTCACGTGTAGATAAAGGTACTATATGCACATAAATATACACACATGGGGTGGATTGATTCCCTCCCCTACATACAGCACCACCACATCTTCTTAAAGTTTGCCTCCTTCTCCCAGCTTTATGACCCCATTGAGATCACTCTTACTGTTTTCTTCCTCGTTACATTTTGATATTTCAAAGCATGGCCTGGATCTCACTCCCATCTCCCCCACTCCACATTATTAATGAATTGGAAAGCAGACATCATTAGTTTTTGGAGACCATTTCTTTTAAAATTTACAGACCCCTTCATCTGAATCCCCAGAGACAGTCTGCTGTTCTCATCTTAGAATCTTATTAGCATCATATCTTCTGTATCCTGCCATGCAAACTGCATGGCTATGCACTTTCTAGCACTTGACCCTTTTGCGGACGGAATTAATTTACTCTTTGAAGATGCAGCAGCATGCTGTTGTGCTTGTTAAAGAAAGAAAAGCCAAGCAAGGAGATGGCAAAGCAAGCAAAGAAAATTCCTGGTTTAAAAGCAAGCTCTTGTAAGGTGGAGATTGGGCAGGAGAAACTAATAGCTAGTAACTATTGATAGAAACAGGCAAATTAACTGATGAGCAGAGATCACTGAGAATATCTGAATGTAACTACTAACAAGCACCCTGATAAGGAAAAGATTACAGCAATTATTGTGTACTAGGACCTTTCATTCTTAGAAGACTATTTGGTTTAATATACCCCAGGTCAGCATTAGAAGACAATCCAAGAAACTAATTCTGATTTGGTCAGACACCTGACCTATGTCCTGAAATCTTTCAGATTCATTTACTCAGTACTCAGTGTTTGTCAGGTATTGTTCTAGGTGCAGGAAATACAACAGTGGGATGGAAAAGATCCCCTTCATTTGCAGAACTTACTTTCTAGTGAAGGAGTAAAAAAAAAAAAAGAGAAAAAGAAACTAAGCAGACAATTAAAAATATAATTTTAGGTAGCTATAAGCACTATGAAGGAAAATGAAGCCATGTAAAGGAATAGAGGGTGTTAAGCGGAATTATTTGAAACAAGGTGATTAGTTAGAAGTTGACATTCAACTGGGACAGTAATGATGTGAAAAAGCAAGCCCTATGAAGATCTCAGGGATGAGTATTCCAGACAGAATACGAAGGCCTTGAGACTAGAACAAGCTTGGCATCTCTAAATTTAAATATAACCAATGCAGCTGGAGTGGGATAATGGGGGATAAAATGGTGGGAGAAATAGCCAGTAGCCAGAAGTAGACACTTAAAGACCATAATAAGGAATCTGAATTTTATCTTAACCATGATGAAAGTAATCAAAGAGTACATATTTATGGTTTGAGATCACTCCTACTGTTTTGAAAAGAACAGAATCAAGGGTAGGGATAAGAGCAGAGTAAAAGCAAGGAAACTAGATAGGAGTTTATCCCAGAAATCTAACCCAAGAAATTATTATGGCATCTTAGACTTAGGGTGGTAGCAGTGGAGGTGGTGAGAGATGGAGCAATTCAGGATAAAATTTTGAAAGCTAGAGCTATAGGACTTGTTAAGGAAATGGATGAGTGAGTGAATGGTGACAGATTTAACTGAGTACCAGAAGACTGAAGGGGGAAAAGACTCAAGACAGAAATAAAAAAGCTTCAGTTTGGCCAGGTTAAATTTGGGGTGACCACTAGTTTTATAAGAGTAGATAGGGTGGAGCTCATAGGAGGGGTCTGGAATTAAGACAGATATACATTTGTAATTGCAAACTTACTGAATTATTTCAAGATGGATGAGATCATCATAGAGTGAGTTTAGATGAAAAAAAAAATGCCCCATGGATGGCTTTGGGGTATTCCAAAATGCAAAGATCAGGAAGAAAAAAAGAGGCATCAAAGGAGACTGAAAAGGAATAACCAGGGTTCTGTGAGAATAACCAGAAAACACCACCACTAACAACAAAAAGGACATTTGAAAAAAGAGGGAGTAATCAACTGTATAAAATGTCACCAAGAGTTTAAGTAAAATGAGAACTGAGAATTGGTTATTTGATGGCAAGATGAAGTCATTGGTCACCTTGACTAAAGAGTTCCATAAGTGATAGCAGTGTTAATGACAAACTTGATTGAAGTGAATCACAGACAAAATGGAGTATGATGGTGAAAAAACTAAAACAAAACAAAGAACGAACTAGCAAGAGTAGATCCTACTGATGAGTTTTCTCAGAAAGGAGAGAAGAGAAATGAAGAGGTATTTGGAGGGTTATATTGACATGAAGGAAAGTTTCAAGTTGGGAGCAACCACAACATACTTGTACACCATCAAGAATGATCCTAACAGAAAAGGAAAAGAATGATGTGTAAGAGAGAGTGTATAATTGCAGGAAACATAGCTTTGACTAAAGAAGGGATGGGATCCAATTCCCAGGTCATGGGCATTGGCCTTAGACAGGAGCATGGATATGCCATTCACGTAATAGAAGGGAAAATAGAGTTAATAGGTGTTAGATTTGGTTGTGAGGGAAACCAGTTCTCTTTTGATAGTTTCTAATTTCTCAATGAAGTAAGACACAAAATTACCAACTGAGAGTGAGTAATACTAAGGATGGTTTGAGATTTGTAGTAAAAATTGTAAATGAGACCAGTCAGCATGATTGTATGTTTTTCCCCAACCACATTTAACCGTTCAGATAAGGGTGAGAATAGCTGGTGTGTTAGATTTACCAACATTGGGTTTGCCAGCAAGTATAATAAGGGAAAAAGGAGTAAGAATGTACAGCAGAATGATAAGAGTAATGGACCATGGAATACAATATTGATAATGTAAGGACTAATGGCATGAAGAAGGTGAATATGAGGCTGAATTAGCTGATGTGTAAGTACAATGGGTTGAAGAAGTATTGGTATGTAGATACTGAAGTTTGAGGGAGCTATAAACATATTTTAAAATGGGATTCTTAAATCTATATTTTGGAAATGGTGTAGTGGGTACCTGGAAAGGGACAGAGGAAAAGACTAGTAGAAATGAGGAAATCAAAGAATGGTGTGGTTGCTAAAATCACCAAAAATGTTGAGAGGTGTGATGGTGTAGAGGAATATAGTGAGCCAGCTGCTGACTACATAAATTACCCAGTCAGGAAATTAAGCAAATGACTACAAAAAGGAAAGATGAGAGTAATATAATCTACTGGTATTTGATTCAAAATAATGGGTTTTATAGAGGAGGAAGTGGAAGGACCTGAATGAAGCAATGAAGAGAAAGGAGGACATGATCCCACCTTAGTCTCTGAGGATATGTGAAAAAAAAGCAGCCAACACTTGACAGGGTGGGAGGAAAAACAGTGTCCTAAAGGATAACCCGGTTTTAGTTAGACTGAAAAGTTGAAACGTTTTTGATATGAGGTTAATAATACAGGGGACTTTTTTTTCTGATGATAAACCATTAGTTCCAGAAAGTATGGTAAGAGGGTTTGGTGAAAATAGGAAGGGATAGGAAATTGAATTAGGCTTGGGGATGTACAAAGCCACATAGGGATGAGTATACAAGTCATGATGATGACCTTTAAGCTGCACTGTTCAATGCAGTAAACTCTAGCCAAATGTGCCTACTGAGCACTTGAAATGTGCCTGGTCAGAATTAAGATATGCTGTAGGTGTAAAACATGTGCTGGATTTTGAATACTTAGAATTTAAAATATCTCATATTTCATACTGATTGAATACTGAAATAATCTTTTGGACATATCAGGTTAAATGTTATTAAAATTAGTTTCACTTTTTTTTTTAAGATTTTATTTATTTGACAGAGAGAGAGAAAGAGAGAGAGGGAACACAAGTGGGGGAGTGGGAGACAGAGAAGCAGGCTTCCCGCTGAGCAGGGAGCCAGATGCAGGGCTCAAGCCCCGCATGACCCCAGGACTCTGGGATCATGGCCTGAGCCGAAGGCAAATACCTAATGACTGAGCCACCCATGCACCCCTAGTTTCACTTTTAATTTAATTTAATTTAATTTAATTTAATTTTGAGAGAGAGAGAGAGACAGAGAGAGAGAGAATGCCAGGAGTGGTAGGGGGGACAGAGAGAGGAAAAGAGAGAATCTTAAGCAGGCTCCATGCTGGGTGTGGAGCCCAACTAGGGGTTGATCCCATGATCCTGAGATCATGACCTGAGCCGAACTCAAGAGCTGAACACTTAACTGACAGAGCACCCCCAGGTGCCCCTAATTTCACTATTTAAAAGCTTAAATTTGGTTACTAAAAAATATAAAATTACATATATAACTCAAATTATATTCCTGTTGTATGGTGCTATCTTGGAGGAAGCTTTCATTTCTGGTGATGACCTCAATAGGGATGTTAGGCATGCTGGGATTAAGTCTGATTAACTTCTTAAGGGAAGGTAGGCTAACAGTTCCAGTTATGGCTATCCCTTTAGGAGTGGTCTTTTTTATTTTTGCTACAGTATGGTCTTTCGACCAGTATCACTGGCCACTACACCTGGGAGTTGGTTAGAAATGCAAATTCTCATGCTCTGTCCCATACCTACTGAATCAGAATCTGCAATTTAACAATATCCCCAGGTGAGTCTGGTATGTATAGTAAAGTTTGAGATGCAATGCTTGGGGTAGTATCTAGTGGTGAGGTGGATAAAGTTGAGGCTAGGAAAGGAAGAGGGTACTGGGAACACCTTGTTGGGTGAGAAATGGTTTTACCAGTGGGTAATTTCCAGGCTGGAAGAGAAGCAGTTAGATCTCAGATAACTATGAGTCTCTAGACATGTCCTGTCTAAAATAGTAGCTGATAGCCACACTTGAAATGGGGCTGCTCCAAATTGAGACATCCTATAAGCCAAAGATACACACCAGGTTTGAAGACTTAGTATGAAAAAAAGAGAATAAAATACCTCATTAATAAATTTCTAATGATGATATCTTGTTAAAATGACAAAATTCTGGATATATTGGGTTAAATTAAACACTGTTAAGATTAATTTCACCTGTTTATTTTCTTTAACTCTAGTTACTAGAAAATTAAGCATTTATATGTGATTCACATTACATTTCTATTCGAGAGCACTGCTCTAGACTATACTTTAAGAGTAAAGTCTCCAGGGGTGCCTGGGTGGCTCAGTGGTTAAGTGTCTGCCTTCAGCTCAGGTCATGAGCCCAGGGTCCTGGGATCAAGCCCCTCGTCGGACTCCCTGCTCCACGGGAAGCCTGCTTCTCCCTCTCTCTCTGCCTGCCACTCTGCCTACTTGTGCTATCTCTCTGTCAAGTAAATAAATAAAATCTTAAAAAAAAAAAAAAAGAGTAAAGTCTTCAGGATGTTCCCATACAGACCAACTCTGTAGAGCAGGGGCTGGCAAACTATGATCCACAAGCCAAGCGTGGACCACTGCCTGTTTTTGTACATGAAAGTTTACTGGAATTCACCCTTGTTCATTCTTTTAAATTGTCCATGGCTACTTTTGTGCTACAATGACAGGACTGAGTACTTGTCACAGAGACTTAGAGCTCATAAACTCTAAAATTTTTATTATCTGTCTCTATGAAAAAGTTTGCTGTAGATGGAAAATGGAAAGACCTCATTGTTTGCTATTTCAGGATAGTCCAGGATTTATATTCCTACTGGATAAAGCCTTTCTTTATGGCAAGTTTGATTATATCTAGAAAAATATTTTCATGATAGTAGTTGAAAATCAGGATTACCTTTTATAATTGTATATTTAATTATACTATTCTTTTACATTATTGAAACCATAATTCTGTTCCTATTTAAAGTATATTTTAAAGGGAACAGTCTTTAGAATTTATGAGACTTCATTTACGAGCTTGGATTCTAATTGTAGCCAGATGCTACCAAACTTTTAATCATTTAAATTGGTTTATTTTCCTTTTATTCTCCTATTGCAGATTGAATAGTCACTTAGCAATATAGTATCAAATGTCAGAAGTACATAGTGACTTTGAAGATAATGAAATGACATAGATTTGAATTAATTGTTTGAGTGGTAATTATGTGCCCCTTCATATTATGGAAAAAGTAAGCTTGTTAAGATTATTATTGCTTATCATTATTATTCTTCCATCTCCATTCCTGCTATATAGATGCTTCAGGTAGTGTAATTAGCAGAGGAGGACTTTTAAACTAATGTAAATATGTTCAAAAACCTAGAGAACAAGATGAGCAGAATTGGTGAACAGAAAGGTAATTTCAACAGAGAAACCAAAATCTTAATAAAAGATCAAATGCAGGGGAAATGTTAAGGAAATATGAAAAAAAGAAATGATACAAACTGAGACAAAAAGAAAGAGGATTGAAAAAAATTGAACAGACTATCAATGATTCATGCAACAATATCAAGCAGTCTAACACATACATAACTGAAGTCCCAGAAGGGAAACAATGATAAGAATTATGGCTGACTTTTCATAAGAAACAACAGAAATCAGGAGAAAATAGAACGACATCTTTAAAATGCTGAACAAAGAAAATTATCAATCTGGAATTCTGTAGCCAGTGAAATGATTTCTCAAAATGGAGACATTTTAGGATAAGCAAAAATTGAGATAATGTCAAAGAAACTCCACTCCGTAGGAAGAAACAAAGAGCAAAGGAAATAGATTGAAGAAAGAAAGAGTAGATAAATATATTTTTAAAATTCCTTTGACAATTGATTGTTGAAAGTAAAAATAATATTTAATGAAGAGCTTATAAAATATGTAATAATAAAATATATGACAAAAATAGCACAAAATATGGAAGGGGAAAAATGGAATTATAATGTTGATGGTTCTTAATTTATAGGTGAGTGAATATAATAATTCAAGATAGACTATTATAAGTTAGGAATGCATATTGTAGTACATAATGTAACCATTGGGGGGAAAAAGAAGTGACACAATTTAAAAGAAATGATAAAGTTTAAAAGAAAAGATAAAGCAGTATACCTAAACACTCAATCTAAAAGAATTCAGGAAAAGAGGATCAAAGGAACAAAGAACAGAAGGAACAAATACAAAACAAATAGCAAGATGGTAGACATAAACTCAATCATATCAATATTCACATTAAATGTAAATGGGATAAATGTTATAATTAAAAGATAGAGATGATCAGAATGAAATTTTTTATAAAAGATACAACTATATAGTATTTACAAGAAATGTACATAAATATAAGGACACTGAAATACTGAAGATGAGAGAATACAAAAGGAAATGCCATGTAAAAATTGATCATAAGAAAGCAAATGTGAATATATTAACGTGAGACAAAGTAGACTTCAAAACAAGTAATATTGCCATAGGCAGAGGTCATTTTATAATGATAAAATGGTCAATTAACAAAAAACACATAACAATGTTAAATGTGTGTATGCCTAATAACAGAACACCAGAGTATATGAAGCAAAAATGGACAGGACTAAAGAGAGAATAATAATAGAAATTTTAAACATACACATACTTTTTAAGGGCACATGGAACATTTGACTAGATATTTCATATGCTAGGCCATAAAACAAGTCTCAATAGATGTCAAAAGATTAAATCATACAGAGTATTCCATGATTCAATGATCACAGAATTAAATTAGAAATCAATAATAAAAGCTATATAGAAAAATCTCCTAGATATGTGGAACTTAAATGACCAACTTCTAAATAACACATGGGTCAGAGAAGAAATCACAAGAAAAATTAGGAGATATTTTGAAGTGAATAATAATATAAAAAAATATCAGGAGTAGCGTGAGGCAGCTAAAGTAATGCTTAGAAGAAAAAAAAATAATTGATTTAATGCTTATTTTGGAAAAGAAGACTTAAAATAAATGATTCAAGTTTCCACCACAAGAAGCCAAGAAAAGTGCAAAGTAAGTAAAATGAAGAAAATTATAAAGAGTGCCAATCAATGAAATAGAAAATGGACAAACAATAAAGAAAATCAACAAAGCTAAAAGTTGGAAGTTTTCAAAGAAATCAAAAGACTATTCTAATAAGAATAATAAAAAATAGACAAAACACAAATAAGCATAACAGTAATGAAAAAGGGAACATCACTATAGATTCTAGGATACTGAAAGGTAATCTGGGAACATCATTACCAACTTTATGCCAATAAATTCAACAATATAGATTAATTAACAAATTCCTTGAACAGAACAAACATGTATTTTTTTCATTCAATTTTTGCATTTACTGATTTCCCTAAAGTCCATCTATGAAAACTATGGGGCAGGTGGTAGCACATGGATATCAGAGTAAGAATCTCTGCTCTAAAAAATGAAGTCACCATTTCTTTTCACGACATAAAAAAAATTGTTTCACTTTTGACCTAGCCTATCTATTTGGACTCTTTTATAACCACTCCCCAAAATTACATTGTACACTCTTCACAATTCTTTCCAGTACTTGCTTGACCTACTCATTCTAAAACTTGCTTTTATACCTGATATTCCCTGTGCATGGCATGACTTATACATCTTTCTGCTCTGACAAACTCCTTTTCAGCATTTAAAATTAATGCCTCTAGTTTAAAACTTTTCTGGATTTTTCAGACAGATGTTGTTTTGTGTATGATCCCTTAGAACTTTATTTCAGTCATAGTGCTTACCACATTGAACTGTAAGTAATCGTACATATGTGTCTCCTAAGATATATTTTTCTTGTTTTCACCCCCAATTCAGGTTATGAGTTATGTTTACAAGGGCTTATGTCAAACTGAATCAAGAGGAAAAACATGGAAAGAATGGACATCATGTTTGATACTGAAGCATGATATGCTCAATTGTGTTAGATACTTTATATTTAGCTGCTCTTACTTGGTGGCATAAAATATTTACATTGTGGGAACAATCACTTATAAACTAACACAACTTCTGTGCTATACCATATAGCTACAAAATCATATCATGAAATCAATATTTTAAGTATTTTATTTTTAAAATGCTTTCTTTAAAATGAGTATCTTTCAATATACAGTTACTTTGTAGCACATTGTAAACACTTGATCTTACCTGAGATAAGCAGATTAAATATGTTTATCTTTCCAAGATATCTGCCATTTCATTAAGATATATTATGGTGGCTATCTAGGTAGCAGAAGACTATGTAGTAATCAATTTCTCCAAATTACACATCACTCAAATGATTTAAAATAAATTCACAACTACAGTGGACTATTTAAATGAAAATAATTATAATGTGGTGTGGTATTTAAACCATAAATAAAAGGAAAATATATGACAACAAAACCACAAAGCCTGGAAAAGGAGAAATAGAAGTATTTCATTGAAGGTTTTATACCACACATGGAGCAGTACAATATCACTTGAAGGTAGTCCATGATAAGTTAAAGAAATATACGATAAGCCCTTAAAAAAATCCCACTAATATAAAAATCAAAGAGAAATAACTAGTTAACTAAGGAAAAGGATAAAATGGAATAAAAATATTCAATTCAAAAGAAAGTAAAAAAAAGGAGGAAAAAGTAACAATAGCTTGAACAAACAAAACAAATAGAATGATGATAGATTTAAATTGGGCACCAACAGGTAAGCATGGCATAATGTATAGAGTTGTTGAGTCACTGGGTTGTACACCTGAAACTAATGTAGCATTGTGTGTCAACTATACTTCAAAAAAATTGTTTGTATGAAAATAAATAAAGCATCAAAATTACATGAAATTTAAATAGTCCAGCACCCTAATAAAATGGCAAAGATTTTCATACTGGATAAAAAATAAGCCCTAACTACTTGCTGCCTACAGAAAGGTACTTTATTTTTCTTTATTATTTTTTAATTTAAATTTTAGCAAGTTAACATACAGTGCAATATTGGTTTCTGCAGTAGAATTCAGTGAGTCATCATTTCCACACAATACCCAGTGCTCATCACAAGTACCCTCTTTAATACCCATCACCCATTTAGCCCATCCCTCACCCACCTCCCTCCATCAACCCTCAGGTTGTTCTTTATCATTAAGAGTTTCTTATGGCTTGTTTCCCTCCCTCCTTTTTTTCTTTTCCCCCTTCCTATATGTTCATATGTTTTCTCAGAGAGGTACTTTAAATGTAAAGGTGCAAAGTAGTTTTTTACAAAAAGATACAAAAATATATACCATGCTAACAGTAATGAAAATAAAGTTGGAGTAGCTATATTTAATATATCAGACAGAGTACATTTTAGAGACAATAAAATTATCAGGGATAAATAAAGTTATTTCATAGTGATAAAGAGTCAAATCATCAAAAGGACATAATAATCCTTAGCATTTATGCACCTAATAACAGAGATTTAAAATGCATTAAACAAATGCAAAACACACGAAGCAAAAATTGATTGAGCTGCAATAGACAAATTCACAACTATAGTCAGAGATTTAAACACCCCTTTCTCAATGATGGATAGAACAAGTAAACAGTGAATCAGTAAGGATTTAGAAGATTTGAGCACTATCAACCAATTTGACCTAATTGGCACTTACAGAACATTCCACCCAACAGCAGCAGAATATACATTCTTTACATGTACAAATATAACACTTACCAATAGACTGTCCCACAGGCCATAAAACAAGCCTCAATAAATTTAAAAAGATTCAAGTGATCCAAGGTACGCTCTCTGATCACAGTGGAATTAAGAAATTCATACCAGAAAAATATTAGAAAATTCACAAATATTTACAAATATTTGGAAACCAACACAGTTATTAAAAACAGCAACAATGGGTTAAAGAAGAAATCCAAAAGGAAATTTTGAATTATTTTGAACTGAATGAAAATGAAAACACAACATATCAAAATCTGTCAAATATCTCTAAAGTAATGCTCAGGGGGAAATAATATGAAATGCTTGTTTCATATTATTATATGACCCAATACAATGAAAAGTAAACAGCTAATAAAGATCAGAGCTCAATTCAATAAAATAGAAACAAGAAAAAGAATAGAAAAAAATTAGAAGACCAAAAGCTGGTTCTTTGGAGAGATTAATAAAATTGATAAACCTCCACTCATCCTGATCAGGAAGAAAGGAAAGACACAAACTACCAAAAATAAGAATTAAAAAGATTATGGCACTACATATTCTACATAAAGAAATAGTAAAAGAATATTATTTTAAAACTCTGTAACAATAAATTCAACAACAAGCATTAAAAAAGCCTTGAAGAATACAAACCAGCAAAGTTCACTCAGGAAGAAAGAGAGAGCTCAAAAATCTTGTATTTAATTAAAGAATTTAATCTGATTTTAAAATCTTCCCACAAAGAAAACTCTAGGCTTAGATTACTTCATGAGAGAATTCTATCAAACATTTAAGGAATAAATACCAATTCTATATAAACTTTCCAGAAAGTTGAAGAGGAAAGAGTACTTTCAACTCATTCTATGTTATGTACAAATAACAAACATATTTGAAATTAAAAACACAACTGCCTCCAAAGCATTGAAAATATGAAATACTTAGGAAAAAAGCTAACAAAAGATGTACAAGACCTGTACAATGAAAAGTATAAAACATTGCTGAGAAGTTAAAGAAGGCCTAAATAAATTGAGGGATATAGCATGTTTATAGATCAGAAGACTCGATATTGTTAACATGTCAATTCCTTCCTAATTGATTAAAAGAATCAATGCAATCTCTACTCAAAATCCTAGAAGACATTTTTTTTGGTAGAAATTGACAAGACAATTCTTAAATTCACATGGAAATGCAAAGGACCTAGAATAGCCAAAAGAACTTTGAAAAAGAACAAATTTGGAAGACTAAACTGCCTGGTTTCAAGACACACCATAAAGCTATAGCAATTAAGATGGTGTAGCATTGTTGTCAATACAGACAAGTAAATCAATGGAACAGGGTAGAGAGACCAAAAATAGACCCACATTTATATGGACTACTGATTTTCAACAAAGGTATAAGTACAATCTGATAGAAAAAGTATAGTCTTCTTTAACAAATAATGCTAGGACTGGACATGCACTTCAAATGAACTTCAATACAAATCTTGCATAATCTACAAAGAGTAACTCAAAACATAGAACTAAATGTAAATTCTAAAACATTAAAATTTCTTAAAGTAAAAAGGAGAAAAATATTTGTACTCTTGGGCTAGGCATAGATTTCTTAGTATGACACAAAAATCATAACCCATAACAAAAAATTGAAATTGAATTTTATCAAAGTAAGAACTGCTCTTTTAGGAACATTGTAAGGAAAAGAAAGCTGTGACAGGGAGAAAAATTTGAAAGTCATACATTAGATAAAACACTTTTATCAAGAACATATAAAAGCATTCTAAGTTCAATAATGAGAAACAGGTAATTAAAAAAAATGTTCAAGATATTTGAACATACATTTCACCAAAGATGATACAGCATATGAAAGATGCTCAACATCTTTATTCAAGTAGGAAAATGCAAATTACAATCACAACAAGATGCCATTTCATAACCACTAGAATGGCTATAAAAAATAATATAGACAATAATGTTGGCAAAGATGTGGAGATAGGAATCCTCACATATCACTGTTGGGAATGTAAAATATTACAGCTAATTTGACAAACAGTTTAACAATTTTTTTAAAAAGCCAAACATAAAACTACCATGCAACTCATCAATTTCACTCCCAGGAGAAATACAAATATATGTATGCACAAAGACTTGCATGTGGTTGTTCATATCAGCATTATTCATAATAGCCAAAAAGTGAAAAATAACCTAAATTTCTATCAACATGTGACTGAATAAACATAATGTGGTATATCTGTGTAGCTGAACACTATTTAGCAATGAAAAGGAAGAATACTGCACATACTTTTACATGGATGGACCTCAAAAACATGCTAAGTGAAAGAAGTCAGATGCAAGGTACTACACATTGTATGATTCCATTTATATGAAATATAAAGAAAAGGCAAATTTATAAACACAGAAAGAAGATTATTCACTGCCTAGGCCTGGAAGTGGAAATGGATTAATAGTAAATGGGCACAAGAGGTCTTATTAGGATGATGGTAATGTTCTAAAACTGATATATGATGATCATTGCACCACCCAATTAAGTTATTAAAAGTTATTTAATTGTACACTTAAAATGGGTAAATTTTATATGTAAAATATACCTCAGTAAAGTTGCTTAAAGAAAACAACAATGAAATACCACTTATTAGATCTCTAAATTGAAAAAAAAAATGATTGTACCAAGTATTGACAAGATATTGAGAAACTGGAAAAATCACACTGCTGGTGAAATGTAGAATGATACAATTTTGGAAAAGAGTCTGGCTGTTTCTTCAAAAGTTAAACATACAGCCCTGGACTCTTTTTTGCTGGGAAATTTTTGATTACTGACTCAATTTCTTTGCTGGTTATGGGTCCGTTCAGCTTTTCTATGTCTTCCTGTTTCAGTTTGGTAGTTTATATGTTTCTAGGAATTTATCCATTTCTTCCAGATTGCTTAATTTGTTGTCATATAATTGCTCATAATATTCTCTTATAATTGTTTGCATTTCTTCAGTGTTGGTGGTGATATCTCCTCTTTCATTCATGACTATTTATTTGGGTCCTTTCTCTTTTCTTTTTGATAAGTCTGCCAGGGGTTTATCAATCTTTTTAATTCTTTTAAAGAACCAGCTCCTAGTTTTGTTGATCTGTTCTACTGTGTTATTTGTTGTTGTTGTTAATTTCTATTTCATTGATTTCTGTTCTAATCTTTACTATTTCTCTTCTTCTGCTGGATTTAGGCCTTATTTGCTGTTCTTTCTCCAGCTCCTTGACGTGTAAGGTTAGGTTGTGTATTTGAGTCTTTTCTTGTTTCATTAGGAAGGCCTGCATTGCTATATACTTCCCTCTGAGGACTGCCTCTGTTGCAACCCAAAGGTTTGGAACTGTCATGTTTTCATTTCATTTCCTTCCATATATTTTTTAAAATTATTCTTTACTTTCCTGGTTGACCCATTCATTCTTTAGTAGGATGCTCTTTAACTTCCATGTATTTGTGGTCCTTCCAAATTTCTTCTTGTGGTTGACTTCAAGTTTCACAGCACTGTGGTCTGAAAATATGCATGGTATGATCTTAATCTTTTTGTATCCCCAACAAACAAAAGTCCAGGGCCAGATGGCTCCCAGGGGAATTCTACCAAACATTTAAAGAAGAATTAATACCTGTTCTTCTGAAACTATTTCAAAAAATAGAAATGGAAGGAAAACTTCCAAACTCATTCTATTAGGCTTCATTCTATTACCTTGATCCCAAAACCAGAGAAAGACCCCACTAAAAAGGAGAATTACAGACCAATATCCTTGATGAACATAGATGCAAAAATTTTCACCAAGATACTAGCTAATAGGATCCAACAGTGCATTAAAAGGATTATTCACCACAACAAAGTGGGATTTATTCCTGAGCTGCAGAGGTGGTTCAACATTCACAAATCAATCAATGTGATACACCACATTAATGAAAGAAAGGACAAGAACCATATGATCCTCTCAATAGATACAGAAAAAGTATTTGACAAAATACAGTATCATTTCTTGATAAAAATGCTCCACCCTGTAGGGATAGAGGGAGCATATTCAACATCATAAAAACCAAATACAAAAAGCCCATAGTAAATATCATCCTCTACAGGGGAAAAATTAAGAGCTTTTCCCCTAAGGTCAGGAACATGACAGGGATGTCCACTCTCACCACTCTTGCTCAACATATTACTGAAAGTCCAAGCCTCAGCAATCAGACAACAAAAAGAAATAAAAGGTATCCAAATCAGTAAAGAAGAAATAAAACTTTCACTCTTAGCAGATTACATACTCTATGTAGAAAACCCAGAAGACTCCAGTAAAATATTGCTAGACTCAGCAAATTTGGATCTTTCAGTAAAGTGGCAGGATATAAAATCAATGCACAGAAATCAGTTGCATTTCTGTACACTAACAATGAAGCAGGAGAAAGAGAAATCAAGGAATCAATCCCATTTACAATTGCACCAAAAACCACAAGATACCTAGGAATAAAGCTAACCAAAGAGGTAAGAGATATGTACTCTGAAAACTACAGAATACTCATGAAATAAATTGAGGAAGACACAAAGAAATGGAAAAATATTCCATGCTCATGGACTGGAAGAACAAACATTGTTAAAATGTCTTTGCTACCCAAAGCAATCTACACATTCAAAGCAATCCCTATCAAAATACCATCAGCGTTTTTCACAGAGCTGGAACAAACAATCCTAAAATTTGTATGGAACCAGAAAAGACCCCAGATAGTCAAAGAAATGTTGAAAAAGAAAACCAAAGCTGGAGGCATCACAGTTCCAGACTTCAAGCTGTATTACAAAGCTGTCATCATCAAGACAGTATTGGCACAAAAACACATAGATCAATGGAACAAAAAAGAGAACCCAGAAGTGGACCCTCAACTCTATGATCAACTAATCTTTGACAAAGCAGAAAGGAATATCCAATGGAAAAAAGACAATCCTTTCAATAAGTTGTGTTGGAATAATTGGACAGCCATGTGCAAAAGAATGAAACTGGACCATTTGCTTATACTGTACACAAAAATAATCTCAAAATGGATGAAAGACCTAAATATGATACAGGAATCCATCAGAGTCCTAGAGGAGAACACAGGCAGCAACCTCTCTGACCTTAGCCACAGCAACTTCTTGCTAGATATGTCTCTAGAGGCAAGGGAAACAAAAGCAAAAATGAACTACTGGGACTTCATCAGGATAAAAAGCTTCTGTGCAGCAAAATAAACAATCAACAAAACTAAAAGGTAACCTACAGAACGGGAGAAGGTATTTGCAAATGACATACCTGATAAAGGGCTAGTATTCAAAATTTATAAAGAACTTATCAAACTCAACACCCAAAAAACAAAAAATCCAGTCAAGAAATGGGCAGAAGACGTGAACAGACATTTCTCCAAAGAAGACATACAAATAGCTAACAGACACATGAAAAAACGCTCAACATTGCTCGGCATCATGGAAATCCAAAGCAAAACTACAATGAGATATTACCTCATACCGGTCAGAACAGCTAAAATTAACAACTCAGGAAACAACAGTTGTTGGCTAGGATGCACAGAAAGGGGCATCCTACACTGTTGGTGGGAATGCAAACTGGTGCAGCCACTCTGGAAAACAGAATGGAAGTTCCTTGGGTGTTATGAACAAACAATGAATCATGGAACACTGCATCAAAAACTAATGATGTAATATATGGTGATTAACATAACAATAAAAAAATAAAAAAAACTAATTAAATGTAAATGGTATTGTTTACTGCTATATGGATCTTTTGAAATAAATCAGCAAGTCATGAAAAAAAAAAAAAGAATGGAAGTTCCTAAAAAAGTTAAAATTAGAACTACCCTATAACCCAATAAATGCATTATTAGGTATTTATCCAAAGGACACAAACATAGTGATTCAAAATGGCACATGCACCCCAATGTTTATAGCAGCAATGTCCACCACAGCCAAACTATAGAAAGAACACAGATGTCCATCAACAGATGAGTGGATAAAGATGTGAAATGGAATATTACTCAGCCATCAAAAAGAAGGAAATCTTGCCATTTGCAATGACATAAATAGAACTACAGGGTGTTATGCTAAGTGAAATAAGTCAGGAAAAACAAATACCATATGATTTCACTCACATGTGGAATTTAAGAAACAAGCAGATGAACATAGGGGAAGGGAATGAAAAATAAAATAAAATTAAAACAGAGAGGGAGGCAAACCATAAGAGATGCTGAGCTATAGGAAATCAATTGGGGGTTGCTGGAGAGGAGGTGGGGGGGGGAGGTGGTAACTGGGTGATGGTCATTAAGGAGGACACTTGATTAATGAGCACTGGGTGTTATATGCAACTGATGAAACACTAAATTCTGCCCCTGAAACTAATAATACACTATATGTTAACTAAACTGAATTCAAATTAAAAATTTTTTAAAAAAGAAAAAGTTAAACATACACCTACTCTATGATCCACCATTGTATCACCCAAGAGAAATGAAAGCATATATCCATACATGAATTTTACCCAAACATTCATAGCAGCTTTATGTGTAATTATGAAAATTTAAAACAACTCAAATGTATATCATTAAGTGAATAAAGTGTAATATATGGAATGGAATATCACTTGGCAGAAAAAGTAATAAACTATTGTTATATGGAACAATATGGATGGATCTCAAAATAATTATCCTGACTGAAATAAGCCTGACAAAAAAGAATACATACTGTAGAATTCCATCTATATAAAACTCTAGAAAATTAAAATTAGTTTATTGTGACAGAAAGCAAATAAATAGTTGCCTGGGGATGAAAAGGGGCAGAATTAAGGGGGAGGGTCCATACAGGGACACAAACAACTTTTGGGGTGATAAATATGTTTATTATCTTGATTGTAGTAATGATATCACAGGTATATATAATGTGAAAGCCAATCACATTGTACACTTACATTTAATTTATTGTATATTAATTTATTGTATTTATTAATTTATTTTTATGTATGTATGAGAGTAATACTTAAAAAAGAGTTTTTAATTTTAATTCCGGTATAGTTAACATATAGTTAAGGTTTACAGTTTCAGGTATACTATATTGTGATTCAACAATTGTATGCATCACTCAGTTCTCACTATGGTAAGTGTACTCTAATTTCCATCACCTATATCACCCATTCCCCCCATCCACTTCTCCTTTGATAAACTTCAGGTCATTTTCTATAGTTCAGAGTCTGTTTTTTGGTTTCTCTCTCTCTCTCTCTCTCTCTCTCTCTCTTTTTTTTTTACCTTTGTTCATTTGTTTTGTGTATTAAATTCTACATGAGTGAAATCATATGGTATTTGTCTTTCTCTGACTGACTTATGCCTAGCATCATATTCTCTAGCTTCATCCATGTTGTTGCAAATGGCAAGATTTCATTCTTTTTTATGGCTGAATAATACTCTATCATATATATACACCACATCTTATTTATCTTTTCATTTATTGATGGATACTTGGGCTCCTTCCATAATTTGGCTATTATAAATAATGCTGCAATAAACATAGGAGTGTACTTATCCCTTTGAATTAGTCTTTTTGTATTTTTTGGGTAAATATCCAGTAATGCAATTATTGGATCATAGGATAGTTCTATTTTTAATTTTCTGAGGAACCCTCATACTGTTTTCCAGAGTGGCTGCACCAGTTTGCCTTCCCACCAATAGTGTATGAGGGTTCCTTTTTCTCCACAACCTCGTTATTGCTTGTTGTTTCTTGTGTTTTTTATTTTAGCAATTCTAACAGGTGTAAGGTGACATCTCACTGTAGTTTTGATTTGTAATTCCTAATGATGAGTAATGTTGAGCAACTTTTCATGTCTATTGGCCAACTGTATGACTTCTTTGGAAAAATGTCTATTCATGTCTTCTGCCCAATTTTAATCAGATTATTTGTGTTTTGGATGTTGGGTTGTATAGGTCCTTTATATATTCTGTATACTAACCCTTTATTGGATATATCATTTGCAAATATCTTCTCCCATTTAGTAGGTTGTCTTTCAGTTTTGTTGGTTGTTTCCTTCACTGTGCAGAAGCTTTTTATTTTGATATACTCCCAATAGTTTATTCTTGCTTTTATTTCTCTTGCCTCAAGAGACATATCTAGAAAAATATTGCTACAGGGATGGCAGTAAAACTGTTTAAAAATCTAAAAATTGAAAGCATAAAAATTAATTAATCAAATTCCCCACTCAACAAAATTAGAAAAAGAACAACAAAGTCAAGCAAAATAAAAACACATGGAAAGAAATAATAGACAAAAGCAGAAATTAATGAGGAATTGGATGGAAAAACAGTATACTGAATTAACTAATCAGAATTCTGGTTTTTTGAAAAGAGTAATGATACTGAGAAAATCATTAGTTATCTCATCAAAGGAAATAAAGAGAGAAAGAATAACTAAACAAAGGCATAAATGACTGAGCAAATAACCATCAAAACAGAAGAAATTAAAAACTCATGAGACCATTTTGCAGACCTCTACATAGATCTGAAAACCTATATCAAATGGGTAATTTCTCAGACACAAAGTACCAAAACTAATTCCAGTAGCCTTAGAACTCTTAAACAGATCAAGTACTGTAGAAGAAATGGTGTGAGTTATTAAGAAACTACTGCACAAAACCCACCAGACCCACTTGTTTTCACAAAGAAATTCAACCATTCTTCCACAGACCAGTTGGTCCCAATGCTCTGGAAATTATTCCACAGTTTTGAGAAGGAAAGAAAACTTTCTAATTCTTTTTATGAAAGAAGTATAACACTGATATATAAACCAGATAAAGATAATACAAAGAAAGAGAACTATGGTCCTATGTCTATATCCAATGAATACTGATGCAAAAGTTCTAAACTAAATATTATCTAATAGAATCAAACACCACATTAAAAAAATAATACACTATGAGCAAGTGGAATTTATTCCAGGGATGCAAGGTTAGTCCAATATTTTAAAAATCCATTATCATACACCATATTAATAAATCTAAGGAAAGAATCATATGATTACCCCTACAGATGCTGAAAGTTTTTGACAACATTACCAATTCATGATAAAAAAAAGAGCTTAAGAAAATAGAAACTGTGGAATACTTTGTTACCATGATAAAATTAACTAATCTTAAAGTCAGTATCTTATAATTGGGAAACACTAGAGACAATTCCACTAACATCAGGAAAAAAGTAAGATGGCCACTATCTTCACTACTATTCAACATTGTACTAGTGGTATTAACCAATGCAACTGGAAAAGAAGAATCAATTATAGGCATAGAAATAGGTTAAGGAGTGAAACTGTTTAAAAATATTTAAAAATATGATAGCATACCAACACATATCAAGAAAAATAGATAAAACTAAGTGAAACAATAATTCAGCAAGGTAGTAAGATTTGAAATTAACATATAAAATCATAAGCCTTTATATACACAAACAATGAATAATAGTAGAGAAAGTCCCATTTGGTATCAAAAAAGGAGTTGAACACCAAAAATGAGCTCAACAATGAATGTGTCAAATTTTATGGGAAAAATATTTATAAAACTCTTGAAGCCCCCAAAGTAGACTTATCCAATGGAAAGATATCACCTGTTCTTATATTGAATAACTCAACACGATAGAGATGGCAGTTCTCTCTAAGTTGATTTGTAAGTTAAATACAATTATAGTAAAATACCACCACACTACTTTGTGGAGCAAGACAAGTTGATACTAAATTTCACATAGAAAAACAAACATGTAAGAATAGCCCTGAGAACACTGAAAGTGAAAAACTGTGAGACAGCACTACTCCTATGTTTCCCTACTTCCATGATTTGGATTTTTAATTAAACTGGATTTAATTTATAGGTTAATTTGGGGGGAATTTAAATATTTACATTAAGACTTTCAGTTGCAAACATGGTATATATTTATGCATTATTTAAATCTTTAAAAAATTTTTTTCCAATAAGGTTTTATAATGTTCTCCCTGAGGTTTCTCTAAATATTGTTAGATTTATTCCTGGGTGTCTACAATTTTTGTTATTATAAATTGATATTTTTTCTAAAATTACACTTTATATGGTTTGTTGCTGTGTGGACTGTAATTGACATTTTGTTGATTAAATGTGTATCCAGTAATCTAACTGCATTCTTTTTTTTTTCTTAAGAGAGAGATAGGGCGAGCATGCACATGAGAGCAGTGGGGTTGGGGGGCGGGCAGAAGAATAGGGAGCGAGAGAGAGAGTCTCAAGCAGGCTCCAGCACAGAGCGCCACATGAGGCTTAATCTCACGACTGTGAGACCATGACCTGAGCCAAAATCAGAAGTGAGATGCTTAACTGACTGAGCCACCCAGGCACCACTGACTGACTGTATTCTTTTATTAGCTTTATAACTTTGTTAGATTTCCTTGCATTTCCATGTAAATAATTATATCATTTGATACTTTTTTACTTATTTCCTATCCCCACCTTTCACTTGTTTGCTTGTCTTTTCAGTTTTTGAACACACACATTTGAATTAATAGTTTGTAACCAATCACTCTCTTTACAAATAAGTAGACTCTGCAACCTAAAACTAACATATTATGTTAATTTATACCTCAAAAAATAAGTAAAAGAACTAAATCTCCTTCTTTTTTTGTTATTGCTTTTTAATATTTTATTTCCTCTTTTTTTGTGCCCCCCAAATACTTATTTTTATTATTGTCTTATACAGTTAGTGATGATTTAGATTTACCGATGTGTTTGTCATTTTCTTTGTTCATCATTGGTTGTTCCCTTCTCCGCCTTGTCTCTGGGTTAAACTTCCTTCCCTGTGAAGAGCATTCTTTAATATTTTTCAAGTGAAAGCATATCAATGTCTGAAAATGTCATTTTTAAAACCCTCACTCTCGAATGAAAGTTTATCAGGTATAGAATGCCATCCTGATAGTTTGTTTTCCCTTATAGCATTAAGAAAGTATTACTCCACTGCCCTCTATCCTCTGCTGTTACTAGTAAGAAATCTGCTATAGCTATTATTATTTTTCTATTTTCAATGATCTTTTTTATTCTCTAATTGATTAAAATTTTTCTGTTTTTGGTACTCTAAAGTTTCACTACAGAATTTCTTGGAATGGTTTATCAAGCTTAGATTTTGTTATGTTCCTTGAATCTGAAGACACATGCCTTTCATCTCTTCTGGAAAATTCTCATTTGTTATCTTTTCAATTACTGCCTTTCTCCATTGTCTCTAGTATCTCCCTAAAACTGCTTTTTGCTTAAAAAACATTTTTTTTTTTTCAGTATAGTTGGCACACACATCACATTAGTTTCAGGTGCACAACATAGTGATTCAATTTCTCTCCACATTATGCTATGGTTCCTGCAAGTGTAGTTACCATCTGTCACCAAACTATGCTATTACAATTTCATTGACTATATTCCCTGTGCTGTGCTTTTTATTCCTGTGATATACTCATTCCAGAACTGGAAGGCTATATCTCTCACTCCCCTTTACTCATTTTGTCCACCCCCTGCTCCCTTTCCCTCTGGTAACCAACAATTTGTTCTGTATATTTACAAGTCTAATTCTGCTTCTCCCTAAAAATCTTTTATTGGCAGCTTATGGAGCTTAATCCTGCCATTTATTGTGTTTAATGACTTTACTTACTACAGATAGTTACTTTTGGTGTTATATAACACTGAATCAACAGGTAGTCTCAGTGGCTTTTATCTGTAAAAGGTACTTCCAAAGAATTTTGTGTTTGTTCTTTCCAGAGGTTTTACTGTCCCAGGGCTATTTATTTATTTATATTAGTTTCAGAGGTAGAATTTAGTGTTTCATCAGTTGTATATAACACCCAGTGCTCATTACATCAAGTGTCCTCCTTAATGACAATCACCCAATTACCACATCCCCTCACCCACCTCCCCTCCAGCAACCTCAATCGATTTCCTGTAGTTCAGCATCTGTTATGGTTTGCCTCCCTCTCTGTTTTTATTTTATTTTATTTTATTTTATTTTATTTTTCATTCCCTTGTCCTATGTTCATTTGCTTGTTTCTTAAATTCCACATGTGAGTGAAATCATATGGTATTTGTTTTTCTCTGATTGGCATATTTCACTTAGCATAATACCCTGTAGTTCTATCCATGTCATTGCAAATGGCAAGATTTCCTTCTTTTTGATGGCTGAGTAATATTCCATTTCACATCTTCTTTATCCACTCATCTTGTTGAAGGGCATCTGGGCTCTTTCTATAGTTTGGCTATGGTGGACATTGCTGCTATAAACATTGAGGTGCATGTGCCCTTTCGAATCACTATGTTTGTAACTTTTGGATAAATACCTAGTAGTGCAACTGCTGGGTCATTAAAAATGGAGCTACCTTCCAGGGCAAATTTTTATGTTAATTTCTGACTTTGGGAATTACCAGAGCATGTAAGTCCTATGAATAATGTATTCCCCAAACTCATATGGCAGGTCATTGCTATTAATGTTAATAAAAATTATCTTTTTAAAAACTTCAGTCCAGCCCAAGACTGACAAGCTTCCTTGTCATTTTCCTGTGCAGTAGGTACATTTACCCCCTAATCTATCCTTCTAGAAATTGTATGTTATTTAAGCACTTCAAAGTGCTGGCTTTTTAAGGAGGAGGTGTGAAGCAAGTGGTGTAGTGCTAACTCCTTGGATTATGTGGGTCCAAGGCCTCACCTTCAATCCACTCATGATTGTTAACTCAAGCTTCTAGATTTCCAAGACCAACAAACTCCATCTCCCACCAGATGCAACTTCTTAGGGCAGACACAGCCTCTGTTTACATGTTTACCACTCTGGTTATAAGTTTCTAGCACATTTCTGAACCCTGTATATTTTTACCATTTTTCTGGAAGTTAAGATAGGTATTTCAAAGGAAATTTATTCTATTTTATTTAGACTTCCAGATGATCATAGCAGGAGAGTTTCTAGGTGATCTAGTCTACCATATTGGCAGAGTCAGAAGTCCTCTCACCTCGTACTTTATTTTCTACCACTTAAAAATCCATACCCTTCTAGTATCCAAAATCTATAAAGAACTTATGAAAGTCAACACCCAAAGAACAAATAATCCAATCAAGAAATGGGCAGAAGACATGAACAGACATTTTTCCAAAGAAGACATCCAAATGGCCAACAGACACATGAAAAAGTGCTCAACATCACTCAGCATCAGGAAAAATCCAAATCAAAACCTCAATGAGATATCAGCTCACACCAGTCAGAACGGCTAAAATTAACAAGTCAGGAAACAACAGATTTGGCGAGGATGTGAAGAAAGGTGAACCCTCCTACACTGTTGGTGGGAATGCAAGTGGCACAGCCACTCTGGAAAACAGTATGGAGGTTCCTCAAAAAGTTGAAAATAGAGCTACCCTCCGACCCAGCAATTGCACTACTGGGTATTTACCGCAAAGATACAAATGTAGTGATCCAAAGGGGTATGTGCACCCTAATGTTTATAGCAGCAATGTCCACAATAGTCAAACTGTGGAAAGAGCCAAGATGTCCATCAACAGATGAATGGATAAAGAAAATGTGGTATATATATATAATGGAATATTATGCAGCCATCAAAAAATTGAAATCTTGCCATTTGCAATGACATGGATAGAACTAGAGGGTATTATGCAAAGTGAAATAAGTCAATCAGAGAAAGACAAGTATCATATGATCTCACTGATATGAGGAATTCTTAACCAACTGAGCCACCCAGGTGCCCTGATATGAGGAATTCTTAATCTCAGGAAACAAACTGAGGGTTGCCAGGGTGGGGGGGGGTGGGAGGGATGGGGTGGCTGGGTGATGGACATTGAGGAGGGTATGTACCATGGTGAGCACTGTGAATGACTAATGAATCATAGACCTGTGATTCATCACAAATAATACATTATATGTTAAACAAATAATACATTATATGTTAAAAAAATCCATACCTTTTGCTGTGGTCAGGCTTTTCTTCTTTCTAGTCTACTAATATATCATATTCTTTAATACTTCCGTGCTTTTGCTAAAGCTATTTTACTGACTCAGAATACCCAACTTCCCCATTGTCTACCCTAATTCTGCCCTTTAAGAGTCAGCTTAACCATCATACCCTCCATGATGTTTCTTACTCCTTCAGTCATCATTGACTTCCCTCTCCTCCAGATTCTCCTAGAATTATAGTCTATACTTAGTCCTGAGTTACACACATGTTTTTTTATTATTTGCTTTGTTTCTTTTGTCTTATTTCACATACTCAATTTCAGGAAATTGAATTTGAAGAAATATGATATCTTTGTGCTGATTAAAGCACTGACCTAAGATATTTAATATGTTTTTTTATTCCTTTAATGTGCTAATTATAATTAATAATAACAGAGTAAATCAATAATCAATAACAAAGTAAATCAAATAAATCAACTTTGACAATATAGAAATTAAGAATTTTTTTCTGCTAAAAATCAAGATAATTTTCTGTACTAAATCAAAAGCAAATGTTGTCATCATTTCTACTGAAAAAAATTCTACTATCAAATTCCTTTTGTGACTCTTTATAGTAAATATTATATCGTAAATCTTTCAGAGGAAAGTCTACATTACTTTATAAGTAGCGAGTACGAACATTTCACCTTTTAAAAAAATTCTGGAATCAGTAACACATCTGAGAAAAACTAAATAAAAATGCAAAATACAGTGATGTTGTGATATGATGTCTCCTTAGGCTGACATGTTACGAGTTTACAACGTTGATATTCTCTCTAAAATTTTTTCATGCTGTAGAACTTAAAACCTGGAATTTACCAGTCATTGCATTTATTTTATTGGAAATTTCTTAAAATTGTATAAGATTTGCCATATATGGCAATGCACAGATTGGTGAGGAAATTTCATCTTCTAAAGTGATGATTCTTGAATTCAAAGAAAAGTTGTGTAGTCCCCACAGTACCAGAACATTCTCATTTTTTTGTAATCCACACTGAGATCTGCAGTGGGACTAATTCCTAGGGGATTAATCAGTTTTGGAACAGCCAGTGCTTATGCCAGATACAGACTGGCAGGAAGCTGATGAGGCAGCACAATGAATGATCTACCATAAAGGCCATGGGCAAGAGGTGGCCATTAGTCTAGAGCTCAGTAATGCACTCTTCAAGTACATTACTCACCAATCCATCAGGCAACATGCTACAGAACCAAGAGATTCTAGCACTTTTAAATCTGTAATGCGATGGCTGCCAGCCTGCTCTACATGCCCTAGGTTACAAGGGCACAGCAGTGTGGGAGGAAGGCAATTCATTAGGTGTCATAGCCAGTATTTTTTCTATTCTTTCTTCTGTGTGTACTTAAGAAATGGGCCTTCCATTATCCACAGATTAATAGCAAAGAGAATGCTCTGGTGTCTCTATTAGCATTAACTACCGGCAGATATTTTCCCACTGCCTAATCGGCACAATTTTCATTAGCTAAAATGAGAAAAACTTGTATAGGAAAATATATGTTGTTTTTTATTCTAAAGTACAGCTCATAAATATTCTAGTAAAATAGACTATCAAAGCAAACCCAATTTAGTAAATAAAAGCCACAGAAACATAAATATGTCAAAACTTAGCTGTAAATCAAGAATGGCGTGGTTTTTTTTTTCTATTCAGTCAGCATTTACCAAATTTAAAGACTCCTTATGCATATGCTATAATTATAATTGAAAGTGAGGGCTTAGGTAAATTAAGGGATGATGTTTACTAACAATAAATTTTCCTCATCTGTAATAAATAAAGATATGCAATTAAACAAACTACAGTCATAGAGAGGTCATAGGTTTAACTTAATTATGGTAGTCTTATTAATTTATCCTGAGATTACAACTTCCTATTTCTTTAGTGTTTCAATGTCTTGTTTTATGATGACAGTAGATGTAATTATGATTTTTAAATGTTCTTGCTTGGTAATATGAAAGGTTGGCAAATCCATGTTCCTGCCTTTTAAAGTGTATTGTAAGATCCAATGGTGTGAGGAGCACTGATCCAGAGCACCCAGTGAGTGTAGTGAGGGGAAGGGAGAGGCACTGTCTCAGCAGCAGTTATGTCCTGATGATCACGTGCAAGCTAAAGTTTCTTTGGGGTCACTGTGGTGGTAAGTCCACCAGAGAGGAGGGAATTAAGAATTAGGAATTCTTGTTTGACAGAGGTGACTATCACGTGAGATCATATCCTATACCAGTGCTTTCTCAGCCTGTACCTGAAAACATGAAAACTAGCAGCAGAGATTTAAGCATACCCAGATCACAATAACAGACAATATTCACTTACCACATACTAAGTGAGAGGCACTGTTCTCAATTCTTTACTTACAGTAACTCATTTCATCCTCTTTATATCTTTATATCTTTTTAGAGATGGGAAAGCACAGAGAGTTAAAGCAATTTACAGAAATAAATTACATTTACATAAGTCCAGATTTGAATCCAGTCTTGCTCCAGAGCATGCACTCCTGACTAATTTATACTGCCTTCCATACCCTTTCCAAAGAGTCCACATCTAGATTGTAATACTCAGTAAATCTGGCATGGTGTTCAGGCATCTTTGTCATTTAAAAACTCACAGGTGGGATGCCTGGGTGGCTCAGTCAGTCAAGTGTCTACATTTAGTCGGTCAAGTGTCTGCCTTCGGCTCAGGTCATGATCCCAGGGTCCTGGGATCAAGTCCCACACTGGGCTCCTTGCTCAGCAGGGAGCCTGATTCTCCCCCTGCCTGCAACTCCCCCTGCTTGTTCTCTCCCTGACAAATGAATAAATAAAATGTTAAAAAAAATAAAAGCTCATAGGCTGTGCAGTTCTGTTGCACAGCCAGAGTTAAGAACCACAGATCTAGTTTAGTTATCTAGCCTGTCCTTCCTATAACACGGCTCCCCAGGACTAGGTTATACTCTTGTTTATATCACAGGAAATGCGTTGGTGTATCACAGTCAAACCATGTCCTAAATGGGGTTAAAGGATGGGAGAGTTCTGTTCTCCCCTGTTCTGCTCATATCCCTTTCAGAATAAAGGCTCAGTCTGGGCATCAGAGGTAGAAAAACAGTCAAAGAAAAATACTATTATTGGGGAATATGAGCAATGTAAAATAATTACTGGTTTAAGAAATGAAGGATACTTTGTTTTTTGATGAAATGAGTTAGGGGCATAAACGATGGCCATCTTCAAATATCTTAAGAGCTGTCATCTAGAAGGGGAATAAAATTTGTGCTGAAGCCCTTAGGCATATAATTAGACTCTGAATGTAAGTTAAAGAATGAACAACTGTAGTGTCTAATGGGAGAGAGAATTTTCTAGGGACGAGAGGTACTCAAAGATAGAACTGATTACTACAGAAAGTTCATAGTTCCTTGTTACTAGAGGTTGAAGTGATATTTGGTGACACTGTTACAGAGAAGATTCAAGCATTGAATGTAGTTGGTTAGAACCCCATTTTGGGGTGCACCTCAACCCCAGAAATCTTATTGTGTATGTTTCCTTGGCATAGGCTGGGCTGATGTGCAGCTAACAGAATGGGCACAATTTTAGCAGCTGTTTAATGCCAGTACCTGTTCTGATTGGTCAGTGACCAGGCAATGTATGTCAGTGATTAATATTTTTCAATATTGTCCCCAGGGTATCAGCATTCATCCAATTCAACAATCATATTTTGAGCATATACTCAGGCCTTAAGTTAAAGGAATAAATGTAAATGACACATTGTCTCTACCCCTATATCTAGTAGGGCATACATGTTCACAATAAATTTATGTTGAACCATATGATTTTGCTGACATTCAACCATTTTCGACCTGTAAAAATGATGATTTAATGTGGTTCAGTATAATACAATTGATGAATTATTGTAAAGATATGTAAAAATGTTATGAGAACACAGATGAGGGAATCATTAATTCTGTCTGAGAAAGCCTATGGGGAGAATGGGATTCATGAGGTTTTCGTTTTTTTGTTTTTTTTGTTTTTTTTAATGGAGATATTTGAATTGTATTAAAGGATAAGCAAGAAATTTTCAGGTAAACCAACAGGAAAGAAACTTCCAGAGAAGTAGAACAGAAAAAGAGAGGGCATGGAGAAATGAAAAGCATTTATGATTTAGGATTAAGAGTTCTGTGTTTCCTCATAGTTCTTATCATCTGTAACAAAGCATGCATTCTTATTTCCTTCTCCTTTTGTATCTTTTCTATCTGTTACTGAGTGGCTTTTGGTTATTTATCAACATCCAAGATACTAAGAAGGCTATAACAGGTATTAGTGTAGCAGTACTTTCCCCCATGAGCACACATTTTATGATGATGAGATAAAAGAATGCATATATTCGTGCCAAGGAGCATATGAGCTAGTGGTTAAGGGCCATGCATATTATAGACAGGCTGGCTGTGGGTTCTAATATTAGTTTCATCACTTACAAATAGTGGGCCACAGGTAAGTTATTTAGCTTCTCTATGCCTCATTTTCTTCATCTATAAAATGCATATGATAATAATATCTTTTATCTTCCGTGCTGACACTTGTCTGTTTCTTTTGTTAGAAAAATAAAAGTGATTTTACTTTATGTTCTCAGTTTGTATGTGGAGAATATAAAACATTAAAAGATAATTTTTTGACATGTTTTTCTTCAGATAAATTGTCCTCCTATTTTCAACAAAGTGGGACAAGTGAGAGCTCTCAAGTAGAAAACCTGCTCTTTGAAGTTTCTGAGCTACCTCAATACTAGAAAAAAATGGCTCTTCCAATACCACATGCAGTTAAATCAGTATTTATGAGGAGCCCAGGGATTTTGTTCTAGGGGGAAAAAAACTTCCTGCAACTAAACAACTAAATATTCTGAATAAAAGGTTTACAACATCCTTTTAAATATATAGCTGAGCTCACAATAAAGTAAGAAAAATCCTTAGAGGCAAGGAACTAAGCAGAAGCATGAATCCAGAGAGGTAAACATGTTAAAGCCAGCAGCAGCCCTGAGGGCATCTGCCAATCCCCAGAAACCTAGAGCTTCTTATTTGAGAAGCTGGAGTGGAAACCCCAACTTAAAATCAGGATTCTGGGAGATACCTTCATTGAATGTGTGAACCAGAAATTCTGCCCTGCAAAAGAAGAAATAATAAAATATATCTTTACAGACTTGGCTATGGTTAGAAGGGACTAAAAGTCTCTCCTCTTAGTAGTTGTAATAGGGTGGCATATCATTTATAACCCAAACAGAAAATCTTTTAAAAGTGGAAGGTATTATTAATAACTATACCAAAATAAAGCACATTTAACTGGGAAATCTTGGATGTATGAGCATCCTAATTCATAACCACAGGTTAGCTGTCATTTCAATCCTGGGTAATGGATTGAAATCACACACTTATATGGGTTGAAAAATATCCAGGCTGAGAAATTAAAGTAATCCTTGGCCAACAGTTCTTTCTAGGCATCTAGGAGGAGAAAATGCAAATCTACTCTAGGAAAATTCATCCTTAACCCTGGCCTCAAAGAAATTGCTCAGAAAGAGTCCCAGTTTACATGATCTCATGATGAAAAATAGAAAGAAAATTCACAGAATCCATGAAGAAACAAGATACTGTGAGCCAACAGAAATAACAGAAAGAAAAATCTGGTGAGGAAATACTTCACTTCAAATATTGGAACCACAAAATTCAGGAAAAAAAAGCATATTTAACACGTGAAAAGAAGTAAAGGAGGGAATAGAAATATAAGCCACATATAAGAGAATATAAAGTACAAACAGATTTTTGATTGTTTATGGAAAAAATAATTAAAATTTAAAATTCAATGGACAGGGAAAACATCGGATTTGACAGAGATGAAGAAAGAATTGGTAAACTAAAAGATAAAACTAATCAGCCAAGTGCTCACTTTGGCAGCACATATACTAAAGAAATCAGCCAAAATAAAGCATTGAGAGACAGAGATGGAAAATATAAAAAAAGAAATTAAAAAGGTCTAAAACCCATCTATTCACAGTTTTTTAAAGTATGATATAGTAAAGAAGATTAAAAAGGATATTTTTTAATTTTTCAGAAATGTTGGAATACATGAATATTTGGAATCTAGAAGCATAATGATCCTGAGCAGGATAAATATAAAGAAATTCACACATACATTTTACCTCATCAGAGTGACTGCAAAACACCAAGCATGAAAAGGTCTTAAAAGCAAAGAGAGTGACAATTTACCATGAAAGAAACAACACTGATATCTGATTTCTCAACTGCAACAATGGAAACTAGAAACCACGAATGTATTTAAATTACTGAGAGAAAATAATTTGCAATCTAAACCTATATTCTGAGGAAATTATCTTTAAAAAGGATGAGCATAAAATTAAGACCTTTCAGACAAAAATTGAGAGTTTATGAGCAAATAACCCTCACTGAGGAGTTCTTCAGGGCTATACCTTAGAAAGAAGGTAAATTATCCCAGAAAGAAGGTATATTGTGCAATAAGAAATGAGAAGCAAAAACAAACAATTTAGAAAAAGGTACATTAGATACGGGTATATTTAAATCAACACACCTGTATAAAATGATAACATTAGGTCTTTACTTTAGGCAATAGTGGTGCAAATGATTTCAGGCAAAACTTCTTACAGATAACAATTATACATTCTAGAGACTATACATAGTCTCTTGCTGTCTCTCTATACATAAAAGTTAAGACTATCAAGTGAATAAAACCTATCAAATTATATACATGAGTACATTTCACTGTATTTGAATTTCAGCTAAAAAAAGAACTATAAAATATTAAATTCCAGTTAGTAGGCTTGCTTTTGTGATGATATCTGTTAGCAATTTGAAAGTAACTTCTGTGAACTCTAGGCTAGAGCAAATGAGGAAACATATTGAGGATAATGGAAGCCAGGTTTTTCACTGTTAAAGAAGGGGGTTACAAATATGGAAAGAGGGAATACTAGAATATAACATATGGTGTTGAACTGAAATTGGAGTTACCAGGATGAACACACTTTGATAGTTAGAAAAACAAATATAGAAGTAGGTGTATATACACACATATATATATATACAACATATGCATGTTTTAGAAATATTAAAACATATTTTGTAGCTCTGTCAGTTGAGAGAGCCTAGATACAATGATATACTAGTTATCAGTGAGCACATTTAGTGTACAGAACTTGGTTTCAAAATTCTACTGTCCACTAAAAGCAATTAGGCTCTCTAGGAATAAGGCTAATTTTAGACTGGACTAGGGAAGTACAAGAAGAGCCTGGAATATTTTGCTCCAGAAAGCAAGGAGATGATCAAAGAATAGTGGGGACATAAAAAAGATGCAGGACCATTTAAAAGGACTCCTACTTGACAAATCTGGGCTGATTTGTATGTCGAAAAATATGATGACAGTATTGGACTACAACATGTGGAATAAAATAAATGTCCATACTTGCCTTATTTAGTTCATACTGCTGTAACAAATTATCATAGACTGGGTGGCTAAAATAACAAATATTTATTTCTCGCAGTACTAGAGGCTGGAAAGTCCAAGATCAAGGTGCTGGCGGAACTGGTGTGTGGTGAAAGCCTCCTTCCTGGTTTGCAGATGGCTATTTTCTCCTAGTCCTCACATGATTGAGAGCGGGGAGTCCACCTCTCTTCCTTTTCTGAGAAGGATACTCACTGATCCCATCATGGGGGGTTCCACCTTCATAACCTAATTACCTCCCAAAGGCCCACTTCCAGTTATCATCCTATTGGGAACTGGGGTTTCAACGCATGAATTTGGGGGGAGAGGCTGGAGATTAAAACATGCAGTCTATAACAATATGGATATAAACAAACAAACATACAAACTTTAGGGAGAAGGGAAAGATCTTCCCTACATTAAAATGTAAATAAGTAGAAATGGAATGGTGGAGTTAGATAATCATTTGCTTATTAAAACTAATAGGTGAAAGTTTGATGAGGAATGGGATATTTACATAGTCTCTAAGTATCTATTCATACATCATTTATTAATTACAAAGAAAAAAACCAGTAATTTATATGGTGGAGAGAACCTGGGAGAAACCACCTTGGCCAAGTGATGTAACTTACCATCACTTATATTAGAGCAAACTAATAACATGGACCTCCTGATATGATTTGCTGAGAAGGACTCACCATCAATTCTGTGCTATTTCTGCCCAAAATACCTAATTTGGATCTAACTATGAGCAAACTTTATGTAAAATCAAATTGACGGGCATCCTATAAATATAACTGGCCTAAAATCTCAAGGTCAAGCAAGACAAACAAAGTCTGAGTAGATGTTCTAGATTAAATATGCATACAGAAATATGGCAACTAAATGCAACATGTAATTTGGATTAGACCTTGGACTGGGTAGGTAGGGAGTGGTTATGAGAACATTACTGGAACAACTGACAATATGAATAGGGGTTATAGCATAACAGTATAATGTTAAATTTTCAGATTTGAAAAGGTGTACTTTGGTTTTGTAAGATATTGCCTTTCTCTTAGGAAATACACTTGGAATATTTAGTGGTAAAAAGGAATAACATTACCAACTTTACAAATTATTCTTAGATGGTAGTAGGAAGTAGAAAGGAAGGACACAGAGACAGAGAGAATGATAAAGCAAATAGGGTAAAATGTCAACAACTGGAGAATCTGGGTCGAGTATATATGGGAATTTTTCATACAACTTCTGCATATTTTATGGAAAGTTTGGGATTATATAAAAATAAAATGTTACGGGGGCATCTGGGTGCCTTGGTCAGTTAGGCATCTGACTCTTGATTTTGGCTCAGGTCATGATCTCAGGTTTGTGAGATCAAGCCCAATGTCAGGCTTCATGCTGTGGAGTCTGCTTGAGATATTCTCTCTCTTTATCTTCCTCTGCCCCTCCACTGCCCCCAACTTGTGTGCTCTCTCTCTCTCTCTCTCAAAAAAAGTTACAAAAACATCTAATGTCTATGATTAAAAGATAAGACAGGACTAAGATACTGGCCATCAAATAAACAGAAAGAAAAGATTTGAGTTAAAATATTCCAAAATTCTTGTAAATGTTTTATTTTTAGATTTTATATATGCATGCAATGCATGTGTATTACAATTTAAAATGTTCTTTTAAAAAAATTTTTTTTGTTAACATATAATGTATTATATGTATCAGGGCTACAGGTCTGTGATTCATCAGTCTTACACAATTCACAGTGCTCACCATAGTACTTACCCTCCCCAATGTCCATCACCCAGGCACCCCATCCCTCTTACTCCCTCCATTCCAGCAACCCTCAGTTTGTTTCCTGAGATTAAGAGTCACTTATGGTTTGTCTCCCTCTCTGATTTTGTCTTGTTTCATTTTTCTCTCCCTCCCCTATGATCCTCTGCCTTGTTTCTCAAATTCCTCATATCAGTGAGATCATATGATACTTGTCTTTCTCTGATTGACTTCTTTTGCTTAGCATAATATCCTCTAGTTCCATCCACATCATTGCAAATGTCAAGATTTCATTTTCTTGATGACTGCACAATATTCCATAATATTCCATTCCAATATATCTATATACCCACACACCACATCTTCTTTATCCATTCATCTATTGATGGACATCAAGGCTCTTTCCATAGTTTGGCTATTGTGGACATTGCTGCTATAAACATTAGGGTGCACATGCCCCTTCGGATCACTACATTTGTATCTCTGTGGTAAATACCCAGTAGTGCAATTGCTGGGTCATATGGTAGCTCTATTTTCAACTTTTTGAGGAACCTCCATACTGTTTTCCAGAGTGGCTGTACCAGCTTGCATTCCCGCCAACAGTGTAGGAGGGTTCCCCTTTCTCCACATCCTTGCCAACATCTGTCATTTCCTGACTTAATTTTAGCCATTCTGACTGGTGTGAGGTGGTATCTCATTGAGGTTCTGATTTGGATTTCCCTGATGTGCTCAACATCCCGAGTGATGTTGAGCACTTTTTCATGTGTCTGTTGGCCATTTGGATGTCTTTGGAAAAATGTCTGTTCATGTCTTCTGCCCATTTCTTTTTTTTTTTCTTTTTTTTTTTTTTTTTAAAGATTTTATTTATTTATTTGACAGAGACACAGCAAGAGAGGGAACACAAGCAGGGGGAGTGGGAGAGGGAGAAGGAGGCTTCCCACGGAGCAGGGAGCCCGATGTGGGGCTCGATCCCAGGACCCTGGGATCATGACCTGAGCCGAAGGCAGACGCTTAACGACTGAGCCACCCAGGCGCCCCATTTCTGCCCATTTCTTGATTGGATTATTTGTTCTCTAGGTGTTGAGTTTGATAAGTTCTTTATAGATTTTGGATACTAGCCCTTTATCGGATATGTCATTTGCAAATATCTTCTCCCATTCTGTCGGTTGTCTTTTGGTTTTGTTGACTGTTTCTTTTGCTGTGCAAAAGCTGAGGAAGTCCCAATAGTTCATTTTTGTCCTCGCTTCCCTTGACTTCGGCGATGTTTCTAGGAAGAAGTTGCTGCGGCTGAGGTCGAAGAGGTTGCTGTCTGTGTTCTCCTCTAGGATTTTGATGGATTCCTGTCTCACATTTAGGTCTTCAACCATTTTGAGTCTATTTTTGTGTGTGGTGTAAGGAAATGGTCCAGTTTCATTCTTCTGCATGTGGCTGTCCAATTTCCCAACACCATTTGTTGAAGAGACTTTTTTCCATTGGACATTCTTTCCTGCTTTGTCAAAGATTAGTTGACCATAGAGTTGAGGGTCCATTTCTGGGCTCTCTATTCTGTTGCTTTGGTCTATGTGTCTGTTTTTGTGCCAGTACCATACTGTCTTGATGATGACAGCTTTGTAATAGAGCTGGAAGTGCGGAATTGTGATGCCACCAGCTTTGCTTTTCTTTTTCAACATTCCTCTAGCTATTCGGGGTCTTTTCTGGTTCCCTACAAATTTTAGAATTATTTGTTCCATTTCTTTGAAAAAAGTGGATGGTATTTTGATAGGGATTGCATTAAATATGTAGATTGCTCTAGGTAGCATTGACATCTTCACAATATTTGTTCTTCCAATCCATGAGCCTGGAATATTTTTCCATTTTTTTGGGTCTTCCTCAATTTCCTTCATGATTATTCTATAGTTTTCTGAGTACAGATCCTTTGCCTCTTTGGTTAGATTTATTCCTAGGTATTTTATGGTTTTGGGTGCAATTGTAAATGGGATTGACTCCTTAACTTCTCTTTCTTCTGTCTTGTTTTTGGTGTATAAAAATGCAACCGATTTCTGTGCATTAATTTTATATCCTGCTACTTTATTGAATTCCTGTATGAGTTCTAGCAGTTTTGGGGTGGAGTCTTTTGGGTTTTCCACATAAAGCATCATGTCATCTGCAGAGTGAGAGTTTGACTTCTTTGCCGATTTGGATGCCTTTTGTTTCTTTTTGTTGTCTGATTGCTGTGGTAGGACTTCTAATACTATGTTGAAGAGCCGTGGTGATAGTGGACATCCCTGCCATGTTCCTGACTTTAGGGGGAAAGCTCTCAGTTCTTCCCCATTGAGAATGATATTTGCTGTGGGTTTTTCATAGATGGCTTTTATGATATTGAGGTATGTCCCCTCTATCCCTATACTCTGAAGAGTTTTGATCAAGAAAGGATGCTGGGGCGCCTGAGTGGCTCAGTTGGTTAAGCGACTGCCTTCGGCTCAGGTCATGATCCTGGAGTCCTGGGATCGAGTCCCGCATCAGGCTCCCTGCTCAGCAGGGAGTCTGCTTCTCCCTCGGACCCTCCCCCCTCTCATGCTCTCTCTCTCTATCTCATTCTCTCTCTCAAATAAATAAATAAAATCTTAAAAAATTAAAAAGAAAGAAAAGAAAGGATGCTGTACTTTGTCAAATGCTTTTTCTGCATCTATTGAGAGATCATATGATTCTTGTTCTTTCTTTTATTAATGTCTTGTATCACATTGATTGATTTGTGGATGTTGAACCAACCTTGCAGCCCAGGGATAAATCCCACTTGGTCGTGGTGAATAATCCTTTCAATGTACTATTGGATCCTATTGGCTAGTATTTTGGTGAGAATTTTTGCATCCATGTTCATCAAGGATATTGGTCTGTAATTCTCCTTTTTGATGGGGTCTTTATCTGATTTTGGGGTCAAGGTAATGGTGGCCTCATAAAACGAGTTTGGAAGTTTTCCTTCCATTTCTATTTTTTGGAACAGTTTCAGGAGAATAGGTATTCATTCTTCTTTAAATGTTTGGGAGAATTCCCCTGGGAAGCCATCTGGCCCTGGGCTTTTGTTTGTTGGGAGATTTTTGACGACTGCTTCAATTTCCTTAGTGGTTATACGTCTGCCCAGGTTTTCTATTTCTTCCTGGTTCAGTTTTGGTAGTTGATACATCTCTAGGAATGCATCCATATCTTCCAGGTTATCTAATTTGCTGGCATAGAGTTGCTCATAATATGTTCTTATAATTGTTTGTATTTCTTTGATGTTGGTTGTGATCTCTCCCTTCCATTCATGATTTTATTTATTTGGGTCATTTCTCTTTTCTTTTTGATAAGTCAGGCTAGGGGTTTATCAATCTTATTTATTCTTTCAAAGAAGGAGCTCCTAGTTTCGTTGATCTGTTCTACTGTTCTTTTGGTTTCTATTTCATTGATTTCTGCTCTGATCTTTATTATTTCTCTTCTCCTGCTGGGTTTAGGCTTTATTTGCTGTTCTTGCTCTAGCTCCTTTAGGTGTAGAGTTAGGTTGTGTATTTTAGACCTTTCTTGTTTCTTGAGAAAGGCTTGTATTGCTATAGAGTTTCCTCTTAGGACCGCCTTTGCTGCATCCCAAAGATTTTGAACAGCTGTGTTTTCATTTTCATTGGTTTTCATGAATTTTTAAAATTCTTCTTTAATTTCCTGGTTGACCCATTCATTCTTTAGTAGGATGTTCTTTAGCCTCCATGTATTTGAGTTCTTTCCAACTCTCCTCCTGTGATTGAGTTCTAGTTTCAAAGCATTGTGGTCTGAAAATATGCAGGGAATGATTCCAATCTTTTGGTACCAGCTGAGACCTGATTTGTGACCTAGGATGTGATCTATTATGGAGAATGTTCCACGGGCACTTGAGAAGAATGTGTATTCCATTGCTTTGGGATGGAATGTTCTGAATATGTCTGTGAAATCCATTTGGTCCAGTGTGTCATTTAAAGTTTAATTTCCTTGTTGATCTTTTGCTTAGATGATCTGTCCATTTCAGTGAGGGGGGTGTGAAAGTCCCCCACTATTATTGTATTGTTGTCAATGTGTTTCTTTGCTTTTGTTAATTGCCTTATATAATTGGCTGCTCCCATGTTAGGGGCATAGATATTTAAAATTGTTAGATCTTCTTGTTGGATAGACCCTTTAAGTAGGATACAGTGTCCTTCCTCATCTCTTATTACAGTCTTTGGTTTAAAATCTAGTTTGTCTGATATAAGGATTGCTACCCAGCTTTCTTTTGGTGTCCATTAGCATGGTAAATGGTTTTCCACCCCCTCCCTTTCAATCTGGGGGTGTCTTTGGGTCTAAAATGAGTGTCTTGCAGACAGCATATCGATGGGTATTTTTTAATCCAATCTGACAGCTTGTGTCTTTTGATTGGGGCATTTAGCCCATTTACATTCAGGGTAACTATTGAAAGATATGAATTTAGTGCTATTTTATTGCTTGTAAGGTGACTGTTACTGTATATTGTCTGAGTTCCTTTCTGTTCTATGTTGCTTTTAGGCTCTCTCTTTGCTTAGAGGACCCCTTTCAATATTTCTTGTAGGACTGGTTTTGTGTTTGCAAATTCCTTTAGTTTTTGTTTGTCCTGGAAGCTTTTTCTCTCTCCTATTTTCAGTGACAGCCTAGCTGGATCTAGTATTCTTGGCTGCATATTTTTCTCATTTAGTGCTCTGAATATATCATGCCATTCCTTTCTGGCCTACCAGGTCTCTGTGGATAGGTCTGTTGCCAATCTAATATTTCTACCATTGTAGGTTATAGATCTCTTCTCCCGATGCTTTCAGGATTTTCTCTTTGTCCCTGAGACTCATAAGTTTTACTATTAGATGTCGGGTGTTGATCTATTTTTATTGATTTTGAGAGGGGTTATCTGTGCGTCCTGGATTTTGATGCCTGTTTCCTTCCCGAAATTAGGGAAGTTCTCTGCTATAGTTTGCTCCAATATACCTTCTGCCCCCCTCTCTCTCTCTTCTTCTTCTGGGATCCCAATTATTCTAATGTTGTTTCGTCTTATGGTACTGCTTACCTCTCGAATTCTGCCCTCGTGATCCAGTAGTTGTTTATCTCTCTTTTTCTCAGCTTCTTTATTCTCCATCATTGGGTCTTCTATATCACTAATTCTCTCTTCTGCTTCATTTATCCTAGCAGTTAGAGCCTCCATTTTTGATTGCATCTCTTTAATAGCCTTTTTGATCTCACCTTGGTTAGACTTTAGTTTTTATTTCTCCAGAAAGGGATTCTCTATTATCTTCTATGCTTTTTTCAAGCCCAGCTAGTATCTTTATAATCATGATTCTGAACTCTAGGTCCGACATCTTAGTAATGTCTGTATTGATTAGGTCCCTGGCAGTTGGTACTACCTCTTGCTCTTTTTTTGAGGTGAGTTTATCCATCTTGTCATTTTGTCCAGAGGAGAATAGATGAGTGAGAGAACCAAATGCTAAAAAAATGCTAAAAGTGTAACAATGACCCCAGAAAAATATACACTAAACAAATCAGAAGAGACCAAAAAATGGGGGAAAAGAAAGGGGAAAAAACAAAAAGAATATGATCAGACTGGTGAACCTAACAGAGCCACACTCTAGATTTTGGGTGTATTTTAGTCTGTTAGGAGAAATTGCCTCCCAAAATTTTAAAGGATGAAAAACATATATACAAAAATAAGGGTAAATATGATGAAGGGATGGAATATGATTGTAAAGATGAAAATTAAAAGGATTTTTAAAAAAGGAAGAGATAAGAGAAGGTGGTTGAAAAAAGAATGAAAAAAATTAAAAAAATAAAAGAATGTGATGAGGTGGGAGATTAGGACAACATCATACACTAGATTTAGGCTATATTTTGGTCTGTTAGAAGAAACTATATGTCAAAATTTTAAAGAAAGAAAAACTTATATATGTATATACATATATATATAATAAGGTTAAATACAATGAAGAGATAGAATATGAGTGTAAAAATTTAAAGATTTTTAAAAAAGGAATTAAGATGTTGCTTGAAAAAGGAAAGAAGAAAAATTCAGCTAAAAAAATAGAAAAAGAAAAAAATCTAAAAAATTAGCTTTGAAAGACTAAAGCGTCATGGGAAAAAAAGCCATGAATTCTATGTGCTGTATTCCCCTAGTGCTGGAGATCTGCAGTTCTCATTGATCGGTAAACTGGTCTTGGCTGGATGTTCTTGCTGATCTTCTGGGGGAGGGGCCTTTTGCAGAGATTCTCAAATGTCTTTGCCTGAGGCAGAATTGCCCTGTTCTTGCCAGGGGTCAGACTAAGTATCTGCTCAGGTTTGCTCTTGGTAGGTTCTGTTCCCTGAAAGCTTTCCATACAGCTTTGGAGGTTGAGAGTGAAAACGGTGGCCTCCCAATCTCTAGTCCCAGAGGAGCCGAGAGCTTGGGGCCCCACTCCTCAGTGCACCCTCAGAGAAAAGCAATCAGTCACTCCTGTCTCCCTGGTCTTGGGCCGCACTCCGTGCTCACCCAGCCTGTGACTGAGTGTTTCTATCTGGCACATGACCCTGTTTGGAGTCTCCAAACCCAGCAGATTCCTGTGGCACCCTCCTCCAAGGGGAGGAAGGGGAGGAAGGGGAGGAAGGGGAGGAAGGGGGAGTCTCCCCAGATCTGCTGCTTGTTGGGTCCCTGCTTGAAGAGTAGTGGCCCGACTGTGCCGTGGATCATGGTTTATGGCAACCCTGAGCTGAGAGCCCATTCCTTCGCTCTGTCTTTGCAGCTGGCTTCCATGCTCTGTTATCTGGGAGCTCTGCCACACTCAGGCATCCCTGATCTTTCTGTGACGCTGAGGGTCCTGAGACCACACTGTCCCAGTGAGTGTTCCATCCCCCCGCTTAGCTACTGGAGTGACGTTCCTCAGAGGAGCAAACTTCTTAATGTTCGGATTTTGTGCTCCGCTGTTCTATCACTTGCTGGTAGCTGGCTGATGGAGGCTCCCTCCCCCCATGGTCTATCTTCCCGTATATTGCCTCGGATTCACTTCTCCGCATGTCCTACCTTCCAGAAAGTGGTCGCTTTTCTGTTCACAGAGTTGGTGCTATTCTTTTCTTCACTCTCCTGTTGAGTTTGTAGGTGTTCTGAATGGTTTGATAACTATCTAGCTGAATTCCTGGGAAGAGACGAAATTTAAGTCTCCTACTCCTCCACCATCTTGCTCCTACCCCCTAGAATTTAAAATGTTCTTGTAAATGTTTTATTTTTAGATCATTCATGTATGCATATTAGAATTTAAAATGTAACCACTAAAATAGTATTAATACAGCAGATAACTGCTAAACCAGTAGGGGAGCAAAAGAAAAAGACACAACTCAAAATAAGAAATTTTTCAAAAGACAGAGAAAGCAGAATAAATAGTACAAAATACAATGATAAAAGAAATAGAAACTTATTAGTAACCACAATAAATGGACTAAATTCACCAGATAAAAGATGATGTTAGACTAGAGTTTTAAAAATTCTGTTACATGGTTGTTACAAGAACAGTGACTAAAATATAAGGAAGGCCACAGAAAGGCAGATGGAATATTTCAGGATGTATAATAAAATCCTAAAACTTAATAAGGAAAATAAAATGAAGTTGAAAAAAATGAACAAAAGAAACAGTTGCTTCATAGAACTGGAAATTCAAATGGCCTATACGCTTTAAAACATGTTCATCCTCTCCAGTAATCACGGAAGTAAAGGAAAGTGTACGGAAAGTGAAAGAAATCACTTGTCCTCCAATATTATTTAACTTCTTTGGTCTAAAGACCACTGATATTTGGTACATAACCACTTGGAATAAAGATCTCAATTTCCAGTCACTCTTGTAGCTTGTTGTGACTATATGACTAAGGTTTGGACATTATAAGCAGATATAGATTGCTCAGATTCTAGGAAATGTTTTTATTAATGTTAGGGAAGGAAGGCATTAACTTTTTTTTTTTTTTTAAAGATCTTATTTATTTGACAGAGAGAGGCACAGCGAGAGAGGGAACACAAGCAGGGGGAGTGGGAGAGGGAGAAGCAGGCCTCCCGCAGAGCAGGGAGCCCAATACGGGGCTCGATACCAGGACACTGGAATCATGACCTGAGCCGATGGCAGACACTTAATGACTGAGCCACCCAGGCGCCCCAGAAGACATTAATTTCTTTCCTTTTCTTCCTTCTGATGGGTTGAACGCAAACATGATGGCTAGAGATCAAGCAGCTTCCTTGTATTATGGAGTGAAAACCACATGTTGAGGATGGTGGAGCAACAAGAAAGGAAACTAGGATCCTAATGAGTCTGGAGCCACCACACTGCAATAGATTGCTTACCTCTGAACCTTATCTACATGAAGAGAAATAAATTTTTGTTGTTTAAACCAATGTTATTCATGTTTGCTTCTTTGTTTTTGTCAATCACAGCCAAACCCAATTTGAAATAATGCAAGAGGAAGCAAGAACTACTGATGGGAGTGTGGATTAGGATAGCCATTTTTGAGAACAATATAGCATTATCCAGGAAAGTTGACAAGGGAAATATCCTATGACCCAGGAATTCTACTCCTGGGTATATATCGTAAAGAAATTTACACATAGGCCCTAGGAGACACAAAAAACAATCTCAGAGCAGCACTGACTTTAATGACAAAGAAACTGGAAAAAAAGACCCATGTGTTTGAAGGTTGTTAAAGTATATTCATACAATGGAATATTCAACAGCAAAACAAATGAACAAAAGCTACATAAATCAATGATTGAATCTCAAAAATATAAAGTTGAATAAAAGAGGGAAATCACTAAAAAATACATCAGTATGATAACATGTATATTAAAATAAAAACTATGCTGCATTTACCCTGGAGTAGAAAAAACCCTGAGGTTCCAAAAGTTATTTAAAATATTGGTATAAGAGTTGAGAAAGAAGACTTCAATGTCTAGACCAGCAATATCCAAAAGAACTTTCTACACAATGATGGAAATGTTCTGTATCTGCACTGTCCAATACTGTAGCCACTAGCTATACATAGATTTTGAGCACTTGAAATGTTAGTACATTGAGGAATTGAATTTTAAATTTTATTTAATCTTAATTAATTTCAATTTAAATAGCCACATATAACTAATGTCTACTAGTCAGCACAGGTCTAGACAATAAATTCTTCTACAGGTATGGTAGTTTCCAATTCTTTGTATAAATATTTGTAATATAACTCAAAAGTAGTTCAAAGAATAATGACCTTGCTATAATAAATATCTGCGTATATCTATCTATTCACTTATGTAAACCAGTTTTCTCAAGGCTTACCTCAGCAAAGCAAAAATATAAATAAAAATGGATTCAGTCCAGTCAGTAAAATTCATATTCATGGACTAATGTGGGGTGGGGGGGAAAGTCCTATGAATCTCATTAATAAATAGGTTTTTGATAAAAATTTCCTTTTTAAAAATAATTATCAAATTTGGGTAATATATTTAAATTGTTTTGATCAATTGTATACAAAGAATGATTCTAATGTTAATTTGATACAAAAGATATTTTAATGCCTAGAGCAAGAGATTCCCAAACTCCAAACTTTGTCAGCTCATGGGGCCCTTTTCTTCAGAAAAGAAAATCCCAACTTAGTAGTAGTAGTTCAGGTCATGCCCAACAGATGTCACTATGCTTCTCTCAAAAATTTAAAAAAGTCCTGTAGTGGCCCTGGGAGTTGACTGTAACACCCAGGGGTGCCTTGGTGCACCTTGGTGCATGGTTTGGGATCCATAGATCTAGAGCCTTTTGGGTATAGAAAATAATGCAACTGGAAAGTCTGGATAAAGGATATATGGGACTATTTTGTATTCCTAATGTTTAAGAGTAGTTTTCGGGCGCCTGGGTGGCTCAGTTGGTTAAGCGACTGCCTTCGGCTCAGGTCATGATCCTGGAGTCCTGGGATCAAGTCCCACATCGGGGTCCCTGCTCAGCAGGGAGTCTGCTTCTACCTCTGACCCTCTTCCCTCTCGTGCTCTCTATCTCTCATTCTCTCTCTCTCAAATAAATAAATAAAAATCTTTAAAAAAAAAGAGTAGTTTTCAAGTCACTTAACTAATAATGGGAACCCTACAAAAAGGCAGATTTTAAGAAACTACAAAGACTATGACTAATTTGGGGGCAGATTAGTAATGAATGAATGGTGTGACTGCCCAGGAAGTATCTTCATAACACATTACAAACTTTAGATTAAATATATTCTCCAAAAAAAAGAATAGGTATGTGTGTATATATATATATATATATATATATATATACACACACACACATACTAATGCATATAACAGGGAAATTTTTTTAAATTGTTAGGTCTGTATAATGCTATATTTAACTCAGAAAATAAGCTTTTCCCAGCTCACATCACATTTTCCCACTTTGAAGGCTACTTGTGACCACATATTGGGGAGACTGTCTGATTAGCTCTTCCTTACAATTGAGTAGATTATGCTAAACAAAATAGATCTACCCTGGGAAGGTTTAAACTGAATAAAGAGGGAGGTGGGAAGAGTTGGGGGGAGTGGGAGGGGCAGAAAATTGGTGGAGTGGGAAAGAGAAGTACAATGAATTGAAGAGTGTTACGGAGGGTTTAAGAAAGAGGAAGAGAAGGGGTTAGAATTAGCACGTACTTCTTTGAATCTGCAATAAAATGAGGATAGTTGTATTTTCTTTATTATATTTATAAATTTATTTTCTTTCAGGTATTTACTATAACAGTTCCTACTTATGGTTTAAAACAGTTCCTGCCTATAGTTTAAAACAGTTTCTACATATAGTTTAAAACAGAAACGTTCCTCAAGAATTAGCAGGCATAGAAGTATAAAGTTATATCAAAATGAAATATATCTAAACAGATATATATAGAATAAAACATTAAGACAGTTTATTCAACACTGAACCCGTCAATTTTTTCTAATAAACTTGGCAGAATTTTAAGAGTAGATGCCTACGTTTCCTCATTATGCTTTGCATTATAAGACATTGATCATGACAAACTAAAGAAAGTTTTCCACCATCAGCAAGAATTTTTAAGAGAGAAGTTCCCAACTTTGTTTTTTTTAAGGTTTTATTTATTTGTTTGAGATAGTGGAGAGAGAGAATGCCCAAGCATGAGCAGAGGTAGAGTCAGAGGGAGAAGCAGACTCCCCACTGAGCAGGGAGCTCATGACCTGAGCAGAAGGCAGATGCTTAACCAACTGAGCCATCCAGGCACCCCAGAATTTCCCATCTTTAAAAGAAGGCCTATGTGGAAATAATTTTTCCCAAATCACAAGTAAAAATTTGAGAAACTCAATGTTTTCTCAAATGATTTCCTTACCCAAATTCAGTCTTCCTTCCTTCCCTCCCTCCCTCCTTCCTTTCTTTCTGAAATTTAGACAATTAGTCCTTTCAGTTCCTCATCAGAACAAAGGGGATAGTAATAGTCATTTCACTGAGTTATCGTGGAAGTAAAGATACTGTTTGGGCAAGCACTGCACCATCCTGAAACGTCATACATTGTAAACCATGGAATTATTTCTCCACTCCCTCTTTTGCTTTGGCTTAAATGAAACAGTGTCTTCAGATTTTATTATTATTATTATTAACATATAATGTATTACTTGTTTCAGGGGTACAGGTCTGTGATTCATCAGTCTTACACAATTCACAGCGCTCACCACAACACATACTCTCCTCAGTGTCCATCACCCAGCCCCCCCATCCCCCGATCCCCCTCCACTTCAGCAACCCTCAGTTTGTTTCCTGAGATTAAGACTCTCTTATGGTTTGTCTCCCTCTCTGGTTTCATCTTGTTTCCTTTTTTCCTCTCTTCCCCTATGATCCTCTCCCTTTTTCTCAAATTCCACATATCAGTGAGATCATATGATAATTGTCTTTCTCTGATTGACTTATTTTGCTCAGCATAATACCCTCTAATTCCATCCAGGTTGTAGCAAATGGCAAGATTTCATTTTTTTGATGGCTGTATAATATTCCATTGTATATATACCACATCTTCTTTATCCATTCATCTGTTGATGGACATCTAGGCTCTTTCCATAGGTTGGCTTCAGGTTCTTAACAGCAGACTGGAAGTCCATTTTTGTAAATGTTTATAGAGGTGAATTCATAGCCTTTTGGATTATATGAGAACTTGGAGATCAAACAATTCCTTCTAACTCTCAATGATGTGTTCTTTACAAGTTCATTTTTTATAACTCTGGTAATTTCCCAAGGCTAAACTTCCAAATTTTTTACTCCTTTGACCTTGTCCTTGAAGGCTTCAGATGTTACCAAGTTTGGGTTACCATATATGCATCTACAAATATACTTCTTACCTTCTTTCTAGTTCCCTATCCACCATTGTGCATAGAACATTTGAATTTAAATGCCACAACTCTTGAAACATATTGAAAAACAAGTCCATTTTCCCTCCCTCCAAGAGCTATCTTTACACATTTTCCCATAATTATCCACAACACCTTCAGTGTTTCCAGGCTTATAAACTTTGGTGTTTTTTTTTTCTTTTTTTTCCCGTTTTGACCTACAATTATAGATTCTGCTAATCTTTTCTCTGTAATAACTTTGGAATTCATTTTCTGTTAACATTATAGTCTCATCACTTCCCCACTTCCAGTTCCCAATTGTTCCACTTCCCAGCTGGCCTTAACTATCTCATGTGTGGATCATTTCAATGGCTTATTAGGAATTCCCCTCATCATTTGACTTTTCCCACAATAATCAAACTTTGAGAGTATTTGTACAACATTATTTATTCTTCAGCTCAGGTGTCCATAGTGGTTGCCTATTCTTTATTTTATAAAATCTCAATTAGTAAGTCTGTCTCTCAAGGTACTTCAAGGATTGGAACTACAATTTTATTAACCACAACTTTACTTCCATAAAAGACATTCTGCTTCAACTACTGTACTATGCTTGCTATCCCAAGTTTGTCTTTTCTTGCCTTCCATGTTTCAGGTCTGCCACAGGTATAACACTGCTAAAACACCTTTGTTATTGTGATGAGAGTGGGAGATCATCAAAAGGAAGGGAAAAAGTTCTGCAGATGATTATTTATTCTGCAATCAATGAAGGAATTCACTGAATTTTTTCTTGACTTGGTAGCCTAGATTTTAACTTTATACCACTACTTCTTTCATCTTTAGAGGTTCATAGACTTTTTCCTCTTCAAAATCCAGTTAAGAATTTAACTTCAGGAATCTTTCCTGGATGACTGTACATGGACAAAATATACTCAGTATCTGTGCTCTTTATTTAGAATTTTTCTGTATGCAGCTGTTGATATATTACTGTATTAAGTACTTTTTGGTACATATTTTCAGTACATATATGTTTGTTATATGCCTATAAACACATTTCTTATCATATTGAGTTATTTGGACACAAAGTAATGTCATATTCCTTTTAATTTTCACATTAAAGTCCTCTCTCCCTTTCTTTTCCCCTCAGGATACTCACTTTGCCGAAAACTCGAAGATCTCTGGGGATGTTTATTTAGACTTACAGATCAGTTCTGGTAACTACCTTCTACTTAGTCAACAAAGGAGATGAATTTTCAGCTGTTACTAATGTCACTGGCACAAGATATACCTGTTGAAACAAAGACAACTCAGTGCTCCCACCAGTCTTTATTGTAACTATTAAAATATTCTGCGGCCACACTGTTCAGTACTGGATAAGCCACAATAAACTGGACAAAGTTTCCTGATGAAAATCTAGTCACCCTGCACAGAGCAAGCCTGCTGAGCTTTTGAGCCTGTGAGAATCCCCCCAAGGCATGGAAGGGGCTCAGCGGCACTTACCCACCTTGCTTCTTGTGACTGGCTCACAGCCAGGTCTTCACATACCAATAGACTAATAGAGTAGGGTTAGGTCTTTGAGGCTGGCACAGTCGTATTAACAAATATTTTCTGTAAGGCTGCTAGTAATACCAGGGCAGATAAATTTGAAGAGATTTCCAGACTCAGCTACTAGTGTGACTGATAAAATGCTCTCTTCTGTTAGTTTTTGCATATTTGCTCCTAGAGCAAAGGAAATGTCCCCTCTTATTTCCAAAGACTACTTCCCACAATGCTTTTAAGGAAAACTTTCCTAACTAGCCAGTGTTAGGAATCAGGAAATCAATTTCTTCTCAAGTATTTGCACAGTCTCTACTGTGAGAGATACTTTTAGAGACACTGTTTGGTTGATCAAGTCCTTAATCTCAACAACCTTTACCCATCTCCACTTAAAGGGCGGCAAAAAGTCAAAAATAAATATTTTCTCTAGCCTGTCATTAGTTCTGACTGCTTAAACCTACATAGAATATGCTGGAGAAAAGTGTGAGAAAATAAAAAGAGTTGCATCAAATCTCTTAGACAAATAGAACTCCTTTTCTAGTTCAGTAGTCATCTCTGAAGCTATAATTCAAAAAGCATTATTAACAAATCTATTCCTCTTGAGCTGGCCATTAAAGGTCATTAACTATTCTTCCCCATCACACATTGTCATTTTTTTTTTAACCAGATACCCTATATCTAACAGAACTACGTACTTGCTGCTTCTAGAACATACATTTTACTTTACTTCCTGATTCTAAGCATTTATCAACTCTTCTTTGTACCTGAAATTCAGGACCTCATTAAAAATCATGAAATATTTTTTCCAATTTTACTGAGCTATAACTGACAAAATTATATATGTTTACGGTGTACTAAGTGGTATTTTGATATAAATATACATTGTGAAATGGTTGTCACAATCAAGTTAACACATCCATCACCTCACATACTTATCATTTTTTGTTGTAGTGAGATCATTTAACATCCACTGTCTAGCAACTTTCAAGTATACATACAATACAGTATTACTAACTACAGTCACCATGTTGTCCACTAGATCCTCAGAACTTATTCATCTTATAACTCAAAGTTTGTACCTTTGACCAATATTTCCCCAAGTATCCCATTCCTCAGCCCCTGGAAACCACCATTCTACTCTTTGTTTCTGGGTTCAAGGGTTTTTTGTTTGTTTTTGTAGATTTCACATATGAGTGAGACAAAATATTTGTCTATCTGGCTCATTTCATCTACTATAATGTCCCCCATGTTCATCCATGTTGTTGATGATGGCAGGATTTCCTTTATGGCTGAATAATATTCAAGTGTGTGTGTGTGTGTGTATGTGTGTGTGTGTGTATCAAATTTTCTTTATCCATTCATATTCTTTCAACACTTGTTTCCATATCTTGGCTACTGTGAATAATGCTGCAATGCACATGGGGCTGCAGATATCTGTATAAGTTTCTGATTTTGTTTCCTTTCCAATCCACTTCTGTATTGCTGGATCACACAGTTCTATTTTTAATTTTTTGAGAAACTTCCATACTGTTTTTCATAATGATTGATAATCCTACCAACAGTGTATGAGGGTTCCCTTTACCTTAGCTCCTCACCAACACTTATTTTTTTGATAATAATCCTTTTAACAGGTGTGAGGTGATATCTCATTGTGATGTTGATTTGCATGTGCCTGATGATTAGTGATGTTGAGCACCTTTTCATGTACTTGTTGGTCATCTGTAAGTCTTATTTTGAAAACTCTGTTATTTTACCCATTATTTATTCAGGTTATGTGTTTGCTACTGAGTTGCTGCAGTTCCTTATGTGTCTTAGATACTAACCCTTTGTCAGATATATCCAAATATTTTCTCTCATTTCATAGGTTGCCTTTTCATTTTGTTAATTGCTTCCTGTGCTGTGCAGAAGCTTTTTAGTTTGATGTATTCTCATTTGCTTATTGTTGCTGTCAGTGCCTGTGCTTTTGGTGTCACAAACCATTATTGCCAACACAGTATCAAGGAGGCTTTTTCATGTTTTCTTCTAGTTTTATGATTTTGGTTTTATGTTTAAGTCTTTAATCCATTTTCCATTAACTTTTGCATATGGTGTAAGACTGGGTCCAATTTCATTCTTTTGTATGTGGTATTTAGTTTTCCCAGCATTATTTATTGAAGAGACTATCCTTTCCCCTTATGTGTTCCTAGTATTCTTGCTAGAGCTTAGTTGACTATATGTAGTTGACTGTATACATGCGGGTTAATTTCTGGGTTCTACATTCTATTTCATTGTTCTATGTGTGTGTTTTCAAGCCAGTACCATATTTTTAAATTTACTATAGCTTTGTAATATAGTTTGAGATCAGGAAGTCTGATACCTCCAGCTTTGTCCTTCCTCAAGGTTTCTTTGGCTATTCAGGGTCTTTTGTGGTTCCATACAAACTATGACTATTTTTCATACATCTGTGAAAAATGTCACTGGAATTTTGATAGGAATTTCATTGAATGTGTAGATTGCTTTGCGTAGTATAGACATTGTAACAAACTAATTTTTCCAATTCTTGAACATGGGTCATCTTTCCTTTTATTTTATTTTTCCTTCAATTTTTTACATCAATATCTTTTTAGGGTACAGGTCTTTCACCTCCTTGGTTAAATTTATTCCCAAGTATTGTATTCTTTCTGATGTTATTTCAAATGGGATTGTTTTCTTATGTCTTTTTGAGATAATCTGTTAGTGTATAGAAATACAACTGATTTTTGTATGCTGTTTTTCTATCCTGCAATTTTACTAAATTTGTTTCTTAGTTTTAACAGTTTTTCTGTTGGAGTCTTTAGAGTCTTCTATTTTTAAGATTATGACACTGGCAAAGAGACAATTTTACTTCTTTCTTTCCAATTTGATACCTTTTATTTCTTTTTCTTGCCTAATTGCTCGGGTTAGGACTTCAATTACTGTGTTGAGTAGAAGAGGCAAGAGTGAGCATCCTTGTTTCTGATCTTAGAGGAAAAGTTTTCAGTTTTTCTTCACTGAGTATGATGTTAGCTGTGGGTTTTTTGTATATGGCCTTTATTATATTGAGATACCCTCCTTCTATACTTAATTTGTTGAGTTTTTAGCATGAAGGGATATTACATTTTTTCAAATGCTTTTTTTGTATCAAGATGATACTATGATTTTTACCTTATTCTGTTAAAGTGATGGATCACATTTATTGATCTGCATATGTTGAAGAGTCTTTGCATCCCAGAGATAAGTCCCATTGGATCATGGTGTAATGATTGTTTTAATATGCTCTTGAATTTGGTTTGCCCATATTTTGCTGAAAATTTAGGATCTATGCTCATCAGGAATATTGGCTTGTAATTTTCTTTTCTTGTAGTGTCCTTGACTGGTTTTGGTATGAAAGTATGCTGAGTTTGCAAGTGTTCTCTCCTCTTCAGTTTTTTGGAAGAATTTTAAAAGGGTTGGCTTTAATTCTTCTTCAAATGTTTGGAAGAATTAACCAGTGAAGCCATCTGATCCTGGACTTTTCTTTGTTGGGAAGTTTTTGATTACTGATTCAATCTCCTCATTATTAATTAGCCTGTTTAAATTTCCTATTTTTTCATGATTCAGTTATCCAGTCTGTTGGCATATCATTGGTCATAGTAATTTCTTATGATCATTTGTATTTCTGTGGTATCAGTTTAATACCTCCTCTTTTACTTCTGACTTCGTTTATTTGAATGTTCTTTTTTCTTAGTCTAGCTAATGATTTGTCAACTTTACCTTTTTAAAAAAACTAGCTTAGTTTCTTTAGCTTCTTGTACTGTTTTTCTATTGTCTATTTCATTTATTTTTGCTCTAATTTTTATTTCCCTCCTTCTGTAACTTTGTGCTTAGTTTTTTCTTCTTTCTCTAGTCCCTTGAGATGTAAGTTTAAGTTGCTTTTATGAGAACTTTTTAAAATGTAGTCATTTATTGCTATAAATCTGCCTCTTAGAACTGTTTTTGCTTCATCACATTAGTTTGAGTATGTTGTGTTTATATTTTCATTTGTTTTAGGAAATTTTCTATCTCCCTTTTGATTTCTTCTTTGGCCCATTTGTTGTTCAAGAGTGTTGTATAATTTTCACATATTTGTGAATTTTACAGCTTTCCTCCTATTATTGATTTCTAGTTTCATACCACTGTGGGTAGAAAAGATTGGTATGATTTCAATATTAAATTTGTTAAAATTTGTTTTGTGAGAGGAATCACTGGCCAAGGGGTGTCTCTTGGTGCTGAGTTGTGCTGTTTGAGGACAAGGTGACACACATAAAATGAAACTGTTCTTACCTTCTTCAGTGCATTTATTCTTGGATTTTTTGGTCCAACAATGTGCTGGAACCTCCTTGCTGGACTCCTGGACTCCCACAAAGTTAATCTCATCTGTGGTTGACTGTCAACTGGTGTTCTGTAGGGAGATAAAAGTAGAAAACTCCTGCCACATTCTGACTAAAGACAAAGTATTCATAGTTATAGACCATAAAAAATTCTATAGTAACCCAAGTAACCTGAGTTTGGGTCTTTGTCCACTGGAAGTTTAAAGTAGGGGTGCAAATGTCAAAATGAGGAGAATAGTGACAAGTAGATTAGATAGTAAGTTATCATAATAGTCCCAAGAATAGATAAAGAAGACCAACTTAAAGATAGTGGCTTGACCATATAAACTTACATTTCTCACTCTGAAAACTCCACTAAAATTATAGTAGAATAAAAGAAATAAAAGAATAAAAAAGGGATAAACCCACCAAGCCAAAGATAACAGGAGAAAACAACATTTAGAAGCCAGAAGGCAGAAGACATCCAAATGGCCAACAGACACAGGAAAAAGTGCTCAACATCACTCGGCATCAGGGAAATCCAAATCAGAACCTCAATGAGATACCACCTCACACCAGTCAGAATGGCTTAAATTAACAAGTCAGGAAACGTCAGATGTTGGCGAGGATGTGGAGAAAGGGGAACCCTTCTACACTGTTGGTGGGAATGCAAGCTGGTACAGCCACCTTGGAAAACAGTATGGAGGTTCCTCAAAAAGTTGAAAATAGAGCTATCCTACGACCCAGCAATTGCACTACTGGGTATTTATCCCAAAGATACAAATGTAGTGATCCAAAGGGGCATGTGTACCCCAATGTTTATAGCAGCAATGTCCACAATAGCCAAACTATGGAAGGAGCCTAAATGTCCATCAACTGATGAATGGATAAAGATGTGGTACATATATATATATATATATATATACACAATGGAGTATTATGCAGCTATCAAGAAAATGAAATCCTGCCATTTGCAATGACGTGGATGGAACTAGAGGGTATTATGCTAAGCGAAATAAGTCAATCAGAGAAAGACAAGTATCATATGATCTCACTGATATGAGGAATTTGAGAAACAAGACAGAGGATCATAGGGGAGGGGAGGGAAAAATGAAACAAGATGAAACCAGAAAGGGAGACAAACCATAAGAGACTCTTAATCTCAGGAAACAAACTGAGGGTTGCTGGAGTGGAGGGGGGTGGGAGGGATAGGTGCCTGGGTGATGGACATTGGGGAGGGTATGTGCTATGGTGAGCACTGTGAGTTGTGTAAAACTGATGAATCACAGACCTGTACCCCTGAAACAAGTAATACATTATATGTTAATTAAAAGAATTTAAAAAAATAATTTAAAAAAGCCAGAAGGCAGGTAGATAAATAGAAACTGACTCAATAAATCTTTGAAAACAGAAACTTAAACCAGGAGGAGAGGCTGCTCAGAAACAAGTCAATTCATACCACTCATAAAGATACAGAAATTATAGGTCCTAGGTACTTCTGAATGTGGGGGTATAGCTAATGCAAAAAACAATGTGAATTGGGTAAAAGTTTGAATAAGAAGCAGTTAGATCTACAGATAGCCTTTGTCAAACATATATCTGAATAACCTTCCCCTCCCACTCCATGTAGAAGACTAGAGATTTATTTACTCTCTGAGGAGGCACAACCAGTGGGACTTTGAAGTGGAACAACTCTTTGGGCTAAAGACTGTTTTCATTTTGAAAAAAGGTGAATTATCATATGTATTAAATCGAACTTTATGTGGATACTAGCTTCTTTTCCAAACTTGGCTCCAAGTATACTGGAGGACAAGCTCATATTCTCAAAACAAGTGTTTAGAAATATCCTTTCTGAAAAATCATCATAAGATAAAAGATTTAGAAATACCTACATTTAGAGGTCCATAATAAAATGGCCGGTCATTGGTCAATGAAATGAACTAGTCACCCACAAATGAAAGTAACTTTGTGACACCAAAAAAAAGCAACCCACACTTATACATAGGGAACTTTCAATGATCTTTTTAGTACCTTGCACTCAAATATGAATGGAAAGGACCAGATTTTTGAACAAAGGCCCTCTTTTAACACACTGAAAAGCCAAATAAGGAAAAAAAGGAAGTTTGAAGAAAAAGAATAGGATGGAAAAAAAAACCCCATAAGACCTATAATGAATATTCTCAGTGAATTAAGAAAACATCTTGATTGCATTAATGAGACAAGAAGAAGATGCTATTAAAAAGGAGTATTCTCAGCATATAGTTATTCTTCAAATTTGAATATGATACAGAAGTTACACTTTTAATAATGGTGCAGTAGTTCTTATTAAGTTAGCCTTCTTACTTTACTAGCAGACAACAATAATGGGGAAAAATATAATAACAGCTGTTTGAATGCACTTGAGAGCAATTTAAGGCAGGCAGAAACTAGAAGGGAGTTGACACATGAAAGAAAGGAATGCATTTATCTGGCTTTCCACCTAAGGCACTTCTTAGTCTGCAATGCATGGAACAGCTGGAATTAAAGCAGAAAACTTCAGTCCTAACTAATTTGAGAATTCAGAGGTAAGAGTTGAGACTATGGGCGTGGCTAGAACATAAAAGAAAAATCTCAGAAAAGAGGAAGCTAAGGAACTGGAGGAGAAAAACCCATATACAAACTCCTTTAAATTCTTGGCTGATCTTGATTAGTGTATGTGCAGAGGGCCTGCAGAAAGTAACAGCTGGAAGGCAGAAAGAAGTGAAGATTTAGCTCAGGGATGAGTTTAAAGTTTGAGTCAGCCACTTGAATTGCTTGCTAGAACACAATCAACACTACTTAGATGATGCTATTCATAGTCTCTACAAGGGTACACTAAAAAATTATGAAATGTAAAGAAACAGGAAAATGTGGCCTACATTTAAGAGAAAAACAGTTAACAAAAACCAGTACTAAAATGACCCAGATGTTAGAGTTAGAAGAATTTTAAAACAGCTGATATAAATATGTTCAAGGGATTAAAGGTAAAATATGGCTAAGATGAACAAATAGGAGAATCTCAGCAGAAACAAACAAACTACCCCCCCAAAAAAGAACCAAATAGAAATTTTAGAAATGAAACATACAATATCTAAAAAAAAAATTTACTGGATGAGAACAACAGATTACAGATAGTCAAATAAAGAAAATGGTAAATTTGAAGATAGAGAATAAAAAATATTCAATTTGAAGATGAGAAAAGATATTGAAAAAAATAGGCAAAGTTTCAGTGACCTTGTGGGACCATATTTAAATGATTTAAGTTATATTTAATTGTATTCTCAGAGAGAGAAAATGGGGCATAAAAGTATTTCAGAAAATAATGGCTAAATTTTTCCTAACCTGCTGAAAAATGTAAACTTACAAATCCAAGAAGATGAATGAATTCCAATTAAGATAAATACACAGAAAACCATTCTTAGGGCATCCAGTGGCTCAGTCAGTTAAGTGTCTGCCTTCAAATCAGGTCATGATCCTGGAGTCCTAGGATCGAGCCCCACATCAGGCTCCCTACTCAGCAGGGGGTCTGCTTCTCCCTCTGCCCCTCACCCTGCTCTTGTGCTCTCTCTTACCCTCTCTCAAATAAATAAATAAAATCTTAAAAAAAAGAAAAGAAAACCATGCTTAGGCACATATTTACCAAATGATAGAAAACATAGAAAAAGAGAAAAGCAGCCAGTGGGGAAAAAACTCCATTACAAACAGGGGGGCGGGGAATGATATAAATTACAACTGACTTCTCAGCAGAAACAATGGAGGGTGGGCAAGAATGGAACATCTTTAAACCGGTGGGGGAGTGGGAACTGTCAAATGAGAATTCTATATCTGGGAAAAATTATCTTAAAAAATAAAAGCAAAATAAATACATTTTTAGAAAAACAAAATTGAGAGGACCTGTTGTCAGCAGAGCAGTACTCTAAGAAATTTGAAAGGAAATTCTTTAGGTTAAGGAAACTTAGATAGAAACATATATATAGGAAGAAATTATGAGAACCAGAAGTAGTATATACCAAAGTAAATATAAAAGAGAATATATTTTCCTTTTCTTAATATTTAAAATAATATGACTATTTAAGGGAAATATAATAACAAATATTGGGTTAATGCACATAAATGTACTACATATGAAAATATTATTACAAAGAAAAAGATGGTAAGTGGAAAAAGACTTGTAAGGCTGTAATTTTTTTAAAACAGCTTCATTGAGATTTAATTCACATAGCATACAACTCACCCATTTAAAGCATATAATTCAATGGCTTTAATTATATCCACAGTAGAGTGGCATAAGACATTTTTAAGAGTAGAGATGTCTAATACTGAATTGAAGTTGCCATGATATAAACATGTGCTCTAATTCACTGCTTCAAATCTTCCCCAAAACTAGCCTGGGAAATATGGATTACTTATTCAGTATAATTTATGATTATAAAGTTAATTCTACTTCAATCAAGTCTCTTAATCTAAATTTAGAAATTAGGAATTCAGAATTGTAAAATTGTTAACATGAAAACACAGTAAAGGATAGAATAATTGCAATTTCTATAATAAGGATGTATAAAGGAAGAATTACTATGTGTGAAAATTTTCCAACTGAACTGTAATTTTTGAAATGACAACATAGGTTCAATCTGATCACCAACATGATCACTACTTGCTGACAGCATTACAAATGGGAACTAGAAGGGTATAGATTATATTTCTTATAGAAGACAACAGGAACGCCTGGGTGGTTCAGTTGGTTAAGTGGCTGCCTTCGGCTCAGGTCATGATCCCAGAGTCCTGGGATCGAGCCCCTCCATCGGGGTCCTTGCTCAGCAGAGAGCCTGCTTCTCCCTCTCCCTCTGCCTGCCTGCCGCTCCCCCTGCTTGTGCTCTCTCTCTTACTATCTCTCTCTCTCTCTGTGTCAAATAAATAAAAATAAATAAAATCTTAAAAAAACAAAAACAAAAACACAACAGCCTACCAGATGGTAACTAGGAATCAAACAAAGAGAGTTTGGCTGGAGCATTAAAGGTGCTCAAATAAACTCATTGTTCACCAAATAAGTTTTATTTAGGAGGACAATGCTGCATACTGCAGTGTTTCTCAAATGTAAGAAATATGAAAACCAGGACGCCTGGATGGCTCAGTCGGTTAAACGTCTGCCTTCCGCCCAGGTCATGATCCCAGGATCCTGGGATCGAGTCCCACGTCAGGTTCCTTGCTGAGCAAGGAGCCTGCTTCTCCCTCTGACTGCCTCTGTCTCTCTCTCTTTGATAAATAAATAAAATCTTAAAAAAAAAAGAAATATGCAAACCTCTATGTAATCCCACAGAATCTTAATGTTGTATTACTTACATATGTATAAACATATCATAAAATTTGATATAATGCATTTTCTTAAGCTCCTATGACTATGAAACTAAAATTTATAAATTAAAAACATTTAAAAAACCAATAATATTTAAATAAACATAACTTAATAATAAATATTTTGGTTTACTAAAACTAAATTGCCAATGTTGGGTTTAATGTAGGGTGATATTTCCTCAGGTCTGGTTCTATATTTAATGTGTTTCTAAATTTTTAAATTTTAATGTTACTAATGTGGACACTGCCTTTTCACATAAGTATACTGTATAAAATGGCCTTAATGTTCACTGAGTCTCACACTAAATATTTCTGTACTTTAACATATACAAACTAAACCTTTTTTTTCACAATTTAAAGGCTTTGCTTGATACTACAGTATGATCAGATTTATATTTAATTAACTCCTGTTTATATAAAAATCTTTGAGTGCCTATTTTAACAAGGTATTATTATCAATATTGTAGAGATTATCTTTTATTTGAAAATACATTTAAATATTCCTGTTATTTAAATCTACACTAAATAATCTGATGGGACTTAGAACAGGGTATTGAACACCATAGAATTATTTAAAAAAGGCACAAAGATAGGGTCTGTGTAATACAACAGTAATATAAATTCAATATGGAACCAAATGCTGCAATTTTGGATTCATGGACCTTTACTGCCATGCTGTTATGAATCCTTTTTGAACCACTATGACAACTTCACTTTTGAATTGCACCATGACATTTCTTTGCATTCACTAGCCAAAAATGTGAGAGAAAACACAAATATACATAATTGTTCTGAAATCACAAGTCAGTGCTTTGTTATAGGAGGTCATTAAGATTATTCATGATATCATCACATTAAATATTTATAATCAATAAGATGAAAGCACAATTTAAAACTGTCAGAATTCTTTTTTTTTAATAGCACTTATCACCTTCTAACATATATACTTTACCTCTTTGTTCATTGACTATAACCTCCATCCCCATGAGAATGTAAACTCATTAGGGCAGCAACATTTTCTTTTTCTCCTCCATAATGTATTTCAAGGGCCTAGAATAGCATCCAACACATAATAAGCACTCAGTAAATGTGCTGAAAGAATGAAAAACTTGTCATAAGATGACATCTGGGGACACTACAACCTTTCAGGATTCCCAGATTGAGAAAAACTGGCATGGAAGAAAAAGTTTTGGCTTAGGAGCCAGAGAGACCAGTGTTTGAAACTATTTTGTAGCTATTAACTCTTATTCTGCTGCTTACTTGCTGCATGACTTTAGGCAAGTTACTTAAATTCAGGGAGTCTGCTTTTTTCTCTAGTAAAATGTAAAGTCTGTTAAAAATGGGGAAAATGGTTAACACAAAAAGCATGTAAAATACCAGCAGATGAGATGAGATCATCATCATCATTACTGTTAGAGATGTCATAGAAAAAATATTTAATCAAGTAAAACTAAACTTTTCCATATTATCATGGATTTCCTTTCCTTAATTCATCTTATTCTAAAAAGGTAAAATAGGCAAAGATTTTGAATAAATGCAAAAGCAAAAAGGAATAGGATCTAGAACTTCCACTAAAACAAGTGTGTGAAAATACTGCAAGATGTATTCATAATCATTCGTCAGATGTTGAAAGAGCTTGGCTATAACAGGACTGTAAACTAAGCCAAAAACAAAGAATCAACAAGAAATCAGAAATAGATGATATACATGAAGTAGAATAAAGATCATCTTGGGATCTCAGCTGCACAAGAGTAGTTTTCTTCCCTAGCTCTCATATACATTATCAACCCACCTTCTTCTGGTATGCAGGTTCTACTCAGTTCATCAGGAAATTTAACCCTCAGGCCAACCCTGAAGGAAGAATTAACCTACTTATTGAACCCTCAGGCAGTGTGCCTGGCCAGGAAGCTGGGTATTTGGGGAACACACTGAGATGATCCCAGCATTTTACTGTAATATCCTACAATGACTGGGGGAAGAGGTTAAAAGTGATTTACTATATGAAGAAGAAAAAGCAGTGTAAATTTATTCCTTGATTTAAGTTTTGCTGCCAAGTGGAATTCTGAAAATACTTTGGGAGTGCAAATGGATTTAAGGTCTGCTTTAGGTAAACATTATCTGTATTATAAAAGGATGATCAAATATTACATAGTTTTAGGCAGGGGACATACCATTATTCACAGTTTAGCACACACACACACACACTCACACACAAAAGCAATTTTGGATGGCTAAATTCAGTCTTAATCCAAACCATGTTCCAACAATACAAATAAGTACTGGTAGATTAAATGGGTCTGTCCTCCAATATCCTTAACACTAAAGAAAACAGTTAAATGTGAAATATACCCCTAAAAATAATTTGGGTGTTAACAGCCAAGCAAATACAAGTCCTTCAGGTGGTATATGCCAGGATTCCCCATAGTAAAGTTATATTTTTCCCTTTGTAATTAATTTATATCTTACAGGGGAGATACTTTAAGTTGGGATAAGGAAGCAAGTAAAGGATAGTCTCTTTCTTGTCATACTTCTACCCAGCAATTTTAGCACCCACAGATGAATAATTATTGACCGCAATAATTATTTATGTAGTATTTGCCAAGAAGTGATTTTCTATTTACATTATTCTTTCTGTATTTATTTATTGGAATTTTACTACAAAGAAGAGCTGTCCTTTTGCCCCAGATTATTCAATTTTTATATCAGTGTAGCTTCATAGATATTCATTTAATGCTATGATTTATAATCCATTACTTTAATTATATATTCTATTCATATGAGGTCTTAAAAATTACTTTTTATGGTTGATTTTGAATATGATTGGGAGTTGCTGAGAAAACACAATCTGAATAATATTTTTTGACATTTATTGAAATTTCCTTTGTAACAAAGCATGTGGCTAATTTTTTATAAATATTTTTTATGCATGACATAATGAATATTCTTTTTTGCTTTTGATTTTTTTCATTGTGAGCTAGAAAACATATAGAAGGGCACCATATATAATTATATGCTTAACAAATTATTATAAAGCAGGTATCTGTGTTACCACTCAGTTGTGAAAAAAGTACAATCCTGCTAGTGACAAAAAAACATTCTAAGTGCTATGTTCTCGTTATTATCCTTGCTTAATACCCAACCTTTCCTAAACAAAACTAATGCCTTGAATTTAGGTTATCTAGTTACCAGCTTCCCCTAATAAATTTACCACCAAAGTATGCATTACTAAAAACTATGCTTTAGGAAACAATTTATATTATGGGAACATGATTAACAATTAATATTAATATCACATAAAATAAACTTCAAAACAAGGAGTATTACCAGAGACAAAGAAAAACATTTCAAATGATAAAAAGTTTAATTTACTAAGAATGTACTGCAGTCTTAAACATGTATGCATCTAATAACAAAACTTCAAAGTATATGAAACAAAAATGACAGAAATAAAGATAATTGACTTTCTATTCTTGACTTATTTCACATAGCATAATCTCTTTCAGTCCCATACATGTTGATATAAAATTTTGGTATTCATCCTTTCTGATGGTTGAGTAATATTCCATTGTATAATATGGACCACATCTTTATCCATTCATCTGTTGAAGGGCATCTCAGCTCTTTCCAGTTTGGCTATTGGGGACATTGCTGCTATGAACACTGGGGTGCATATGGCCCTTCTTTTCACTACATCTGTGTCTTTGGGCTAAATACCCAGAAGTGCAATTGATGGGGTCATAGGGTAACTCTATTTTTAATTTTTTCAGGAACCTCCACACTGTTTTCCAAAGTGGCTGTACCAACTTGCATTCCCATGAACAGTGTAAGAGGGTTTCCCTTTCTCCACAACCTCTCCAACATTTGTTGTTTCTTGCCTTGTCTATTTTTGCCATTCTAACTGGCTTAAGGTGGTATCTCAATGTGGTTTTGATTTGAATTTCCCTGATGGTTAATGATGATGAACATTTTTTCATGTGTCTGTTAGCGATTTGTATGTCTTCTGCCCAGTTTTTGACTTGATTATTTGTTTTTTGGGTGTTGAGTTTGAGAAGTTCCTTATAGATCTTGGAAATCAGTGCTTTGTCTGTAGTGTCATTTGCAAATATCGTCTCCCATTCTGTGGGTTGCCTCTTTGTTTTGTTGACTGTTTCCTTTGCTGTGCAGAAGCTTTTCATCTTGATGAAGTCCCAAAAGTTCATTTTTGCTTTTGTTTCACTAGCCCTAGGAGATGTATCTTGAAAGAAGTTGCTGTGGCCGATGTCAAAGAGGTTACTGCCTATGTTCTCCTCTAGGATTTTGATGGATTCCTGTCTCACATTGAGGTCTTTCATCCACTTTGAGTTTTTCTTTGTGTATGGTGTTAGAGAATGGTCGAATTTCTCTTCTGTATCTAGCTGTCCAATTTTCCCAGCACCATTTATTGAAGAGACTTTTTTTCCATTGCATATTTTTTCCTGCTTTGTTGAAGATTATTTGACCATAGAGTTGAGGGTCCATATCTGGGTTCTCTATTCTGTTCCATTGGTCTATATGTCTGTTTCTGTGCCAGTACCATGCTGTCTTGGTGATCACTGCTTTGTAATATAGCTTGAAATTGGGCAACGTGATGCCCCCAGCTTTGTTTTTCTTTTTCAACATTTCCTTGGTGATTTGGGGTCTTTTCTGATTCCATACAAATTTTAGGATTGTTCCAGCACTTTGAAAAATGTCACTGGAATTTTGATCAGGATGGCGTTGAAGGTATAGATTGCTCTGGGCAGCATAGACATTTTAACATTGTTTATTCTTCTGATCCATGAGCATGGAATGTTTTTCCATCTTTTTGTTTCTTCCTTCAATTTCTTTCATGAGTGTTCTGTAGTTCCTAGAGTATAGATCCTTTACCTCTTTGGTTAGGTTTATTCCACGGTATCTTATGGTTTTTGGTGCTATTATAAATGGAATTGTTTCTCTAATTTCTCTTAGAAAGTAACTGATTTCTGTGCATTGATTTTGTATCCTGCCACATTACTGAATTGCTGTATGAGTTCTAGTAATTTGGGGGTGAAATCTTTTGGATTTTCCACATAAAGTATCATGTCATCTGCAAAGAGAGAGAGTTTGACTTCTTTGCCAATTTGAATACCTTTTATTTCTCTTTGTTGTCTGATTGCTTGTTGCTAGGACTTCTAGTACTGTGTTGAACATTAGTGGTGAGAGTGGGCATCCTTGTCATGTTCCTGATCTTAAGGGAAAGGTTCTCATCTTTTCCCCATTGAGGATGATATTTATTGTGGGTTTTTCATAGACAGATTTTATGAACTTGAGGTATGTTCCTTTTATCCCTCTACTCTGAAGAGTTTTAATCAGGAAAGGATGCTGTATTTTGTCAAATGCTTTTTCTGCATCAATTGAGAGGACCATATGGTTCTCTCTCCTCTTATTAATGTGTTCTATCACATTGATTGATTTGCGAATGTTGACACACCCTTGCATCCTGGGGATAAATCCCACTTGGTCGTGGTGGATGATCCTTTTAATGTATTGTTGGATCCTATTAGCTAGGATATTGTTGAAAATTTTGGAATATGGATTCATCAGGGATATCAGTCTGAAATTCTCCTTTTTGATGGATCTTTGCCTGGTTTGGGGATTAAGGTAATGCTGGCCTCATAGAATGAGTCTGAAAGCTTTCCTTCTGTTTCTATTTTTTGAAACAGCTTCAGGAGAAGGGGTATTATTTCTTCTTTGAATGCTTGGTAGAATTCCCCAGGGAATCCATCAGGCCCTGGACTCTTGTTTTTTGGGAGGTTTTTGATCACTGCTTCAATTCATTACTGATTATTGGCCTACTCAGGTTGTCAATTTCTTCCTGTTTCAGTCTTGGCAGTATATAAGTCTCCAGGAAGGCATCCATTTCATCCAGGTTGCTTAGCTTATTGGCATATAGTTGTTGATAATAATTTCTAATAATAGTTTCTATTTCCTCAGTGTTAGTCATGATCTCTCCCCTTTCATTCATAATTTTATTAATTTGGGTCCTTTCTCTTTTCTTTTGGATAAGTCTGGCCAGTGGTTTATTGATCTTATTAATTCTTTCAAAGAACAAGCTTCTAGTTTCATTGATCTGATCTACTGTGTTTCTGGTTTCTAATTCATTGATCTCAGCTTTAAATTATTTCTCTTCTAATGCGTGGCTTAGGCATTGTTTGTTGCTTTTTCTCTAGTTCTTTAAGGTGTGGAGTTAGTTGACTTTGGGATTTTTCTATTTTTTCTAGTGAGGCTTGGATGGCTATGTATTTCCCCCTTAGGACCGCCTTTGCAGTATCCCATAGGTTTTGGACCGATGTGTTTTTGTTTTCATTGGTTTCCATGAATTGTTTAAGTTCTTCTTTGATTTCCTGGTTGACCCAAACATTCTTGAGCAGAGTGGTCTTTAGCTTCCAAGTGTTTGATTTTCTTCCAAATTTTTTCTTGTGATTGAGTTCCGGTTTTAAAGCATTATGGTCTGAGAATATGCAGGGAAAAATCTCAATCTTTTGGTAGTCGTTGATACCTGATTTGTGACCCAGTATGTGGTCTATTCTGGAGAAAGTTCCATGTGCACTTGATAAGAATGAGTATTCTGTTGTTTTAGGGTGGAATGTTCTGTATATATCTATGAGGTCCATCTGGTCCAGAGTGTCATTCAAAGCTCTTCTTTCTTTGTTGATTTTCTGCTTAGATGATATGTCTATTGCTGAGAGTGGAGTATTGAGGTATCCTACAATTAACTTATTGTTATCAATATGACTATTTTGGTTAACAGTTGGCTTATGTAGATGGCTGCTCCCATGTTGGGGCATAGATATTTACAATTGTTAGATCTTCTTGTTGGATAGACCCTTTAAGAATGACATAGTGTCCTTATGTGTCTCTAACTACAGTCTTTAGCTTAAAATCTAATTTGTCTGGTATAAGAATTGCTACCCCAGCTTTCTTTTGAGGTCCATTGGCATGGAAGATGGATCTCCATCCTTTCACTTTCAGTCTGGATGTATCTTTAGGTTCAAAATGAGTCTCTTGTAGACAGGATATGGATGGGTCCTGTCTTTTTATCCAATCTGCAAGCCTGTGCCATTTTATGGGAGCATTTAGGCCATTCACATTGAGAGTGATTATTGAACAATGTGAATTGATTGTCATCATGTTGCCTGTGAAGTCCTTGTTTCTATAGATTGTCTCTGTAAATTTCTGTTCTATATCACTCTTGGGGTCTTTCTCCTCTTATAGAACCCCCCTTAATATTTCTTGCAGGGCCAGCTTCATGGTCACATATTCTTTCAGTTTCTGCCGGTCTTGGAAGCTCTGCATATCTCCATCCATTCTAAATGACAGCCTTGCTGGATAAAGTATTTTTGGCTGCATATTATTCTCATTTAGTACCCTGAGTATGTCTTGCCAGCTCTTTCTGGCTTGCCAGGTCTCTGTGGATAGGTCTGATGTTCCTCCCTCTGTACATAAGGAATCTCTTCCCCCTAACTACCCTTAAGATGGTTTCCATCGTTCTAAAATTTGTGAGTTTTACTATTACAGGCTAGGGCATTGGCCTGTTTTCCTTGATATTGGGAGGGGTCCTCTCTGCCTCTAGGACATGAATGTTTGTTTCATTCCCCAGATTGGGGAAGTTCTCAGCTACAATTTGCTCAAATATATCTTCTAGTCCTCTCTCTCCACCCACTCAGGGATCCCAATAATCCTGACATTGGAACGTTTCATGGTGTCACTTATTTCTCTGATTCTGTTTTCATGGATTTTGAGTTGTTTCTCCCTGTCCTCCCCTTTTTCTATCAATTGGTCTTCTATATCACTAATTTGTTCTTCTGCCTTGCTTACCCTGTTAGATTATCTGGCTTAGACTGGATCTCATTGATAGCATTTTTAAGTTCTGTCAGTTCAGCTTTCATTTCTGCCCTTAGAGACTCTGTGTTGCCATTAATCAATTTCTCCATTCTAGCTATTGTCTTCACCATTGCTACCCTGACATCCATCTCTGACATCTTGGTAATATCTGCATCCATTTGTAAATCTGTGGCAGAAGTCAGTCTCTGAGTCTTTCCGATTTTGGGGGTTCCTCCTCCTAGTCATTCTGTTGAGGGGTGGTTGAGGGAATGTACAGAGTCCAAATTATTGACCACTACCCAAGCAAGATGCACCTGTTTTATAGGGACCTTAGGGTTGCTGGCCTCTTGTCCCAGCCTGTCTTCTTGGAGGGGCTTGCTGGGCTGTTACTCAGGCAACCCTGTTTGGGCAGAGTTTCCCTGCCCCTGTGTGGGGAGGATGGGCTCAGTGAAAACCATTTTTGGGGGGCTTTTCTTCTCTGGCAGCTTTCCTGGCCTTTCCACATCTCTTCCAAGAGTCAGAGCAGAAGGGATCATTTCCAACACTCTGCCTCAGAGCAGAGAGATTGCAGTTTGTTCTTCAATGAGCTCTCCAGGCCACACTATTTCCTTTTCTGTCGGTGCTGCTATAAACCATAGCATCCTGGGTTGTGCGTCCCTCAGCAGGGCTCCTGGTCCTCGCCTCCAGGTAGGGGCACAGGGACACATCTCTGACCTTTGTGCTACTAAAACCATCAGCTGCCCCCAGTTTGCATGCATCCTTGGAGGTTTCAGTCCGGGGGGCTGCCCTAAAATCCTTTCCCTGCCACTATAGGTCTGAGAGTCTGTCTGCCGTCCCCGACGCGGGAGGCTCTTGCTCACTGGTGGTGTAAGAGCCCCATGGCTCCCTCCCCCTTCTGTTTATCTTCTGATATGGGCCCACAGAATCACTGCTCTCTGCTTCATACCTCAAAACCAATCACCTGCGATATTCTGTTTGTAGAGATCCATATATATCTTCTTACATCTCAGGCTGATTTTGTGGGTGTTTAGAGTGGTCTGGTAGAAATCCAGCTCAATTCTGGGGACTGGTTGGAATAGGGTCCCCTACTCCTTTGCCATCTTTTCCTCCAGTCTCCAGAAATAAAGATAAATAAAAAAGTACCAACTCATAATTGAAGATGTTAACACTCCTTTCTCAGCAATTGATAGAACAAGCAGAAAACAAGTTGAGAAAATATATAGATGTGAATAAGTATCAAAAGAACCAATTAGAAACCTATACCTAACAACTGCAGAGTATACATTTTTTTTCAAAGCATGTGGAACATATGGTATCTCATTGGGCTTTGATTTCCATAGCTAATGAACATAAACACACTTATATATGTTTATTGGCTACTGGGCTATTATAGATACCATGAGGGCTCTGTCCAATAAAGGCTCTCCCTTTAGGGAACCCTATCTAGCATAGTTGTTACCAGGACTGATAGTTAGAAGCATAGTCTAGGAAAGGTCCTAGAGTCTGGCAGGCTGTATGAGTGCAAAGGTTAAGATTTTTATCCATGGTGAATAAGATGTGATAAAGGTGGAAAGAAATATACCAGCTTGTGTAATTTCTCTTTCATTTCAGAGCAATGGTGAAGAGAGTTAAGTATTAGGACTGTGGAACTGGGTGGTTATTGCTGAACACCAGTGATTAACTGAAGGAAAAGAATGAGGACTTAGGTCAATTAAGCACCAATTTAAAGCAAAGAATAAAAATTAAAGGGTAAACATGATTTAAAATTAGAAATGTGACTTAATTATAAGAGTAGGAGAGCTAAAGAGAAGGCTGATTTCTCATCCCAGTCAAGTCTTCTATGCCAATGTCAGGGCCCTATTGGAGAGTTGGGACCTTGAGCCCTGAGGTGGGGATATTAATGATGCAGTTGAGAAGTTTGAAAACCCTGATTATCCTCAATCCTTTGGACCTATGAAACGGACCCACTTCCACTTGTTGGGGATAGGGATTTGATGACCACACAGAGGTTTGAAATGAAGCAGATGCCTTGTAATGCTTTCCTTTCTCAGACCCTGACTTCATTTCACTTTCTGGGCACCAGAGGAATGAGTGTCAAATCTCAGAATAGCCCCACTGGAGAAATCTTGGGTCTGCTAAGGGAGGAGATTTAATGCCAAAGAGAGTGGAAGCACCTGGCTAAAAAGTATGTAGGAACTGCCAGAATATGCCTCGAAGTAAATCTTGAGGGTGCTGAAACAAGGAACTGGAATATAAATTGCTTAATGGGCGATCTTTCCTGTGACTCAGATTTAATGCCCTAGGAAGGGGTCTTTGAGTCAGTTTTTAATACAATGATGGGGTGGTTCTTGGAAAAGTGAAAGAGTGATGGCCCATATTAAATAGAGATTTGATAACTGGTGTTATAAACTATTCAGAAAGTAATAAAAACCTCAGAGAAGTGGGTATGCTGGAGTGGACATGATACATAAGATCCAGCTTACTATGTTCCCTGGAAGGATTTGGAAGATGCTTCATTTACCATCATTGCTGGGTAGCTTAGTAGTGACTGTCTTCTGTAGGTGGGGACTTTGAAGGTGATGATAATGTTATCGAAAATGGAATCCCTTCTAGAACTGTGGATGATATGATCCAGGAAAAGCAGAGATTAGGTGGCAGCACTTAATTATCAGGAGGATGGTGGAAATTAGTACTATAATAGGCGGCAAGTTTCAGATGGAAACCAGGGGGTGCCTGATCCACAGGGATTTATGGACATGGCTCATAGAACTTGATGTTACTAGGGGCAAGATAAATAGGCAGCCAATAAATGTGTTTTATATTTATAACATATATTCAAAAGAGATCAAGACTGAATGAGAAAAGATGAAGTCAGCCACTTCAATGGAAAGTCATAATCCCTTGCTATTTCCAGACCAGAGCCAGTTCTCAGATCCAGAATCCATCAATCGAAAGAGAACCTAGGGTCTCCTTATTGTCTACAGACAGCAAAAGAATACAGTAGTGGCTGACTTCATCTTTCTAGGATCTGGTTCTATGAGCAATGAAATATACTATCTTATATTAGTATATATACTCCAGCCTTCATTTGATTGGTGTTAATATGGCATATTTATTGCCATCCTTTAACTTCTAAACTATCTGAAAAATTATATTTGAAGTGCTTTCATTGTAGGCAGCATGTATATGGGTCTTGCTGTTTTCCACACAATCTGGCAATCTCTGTCCTTTATTTAGGATATTTAGGCCATTTACATTTACTGTGATTAGTGAAGATGACATTTAAGTCTATTATCTTGCTAAATGTTTTGAATTAATTGAGCATTTTTTGATAACTCCATTCTCTTTTGTTAGCTTATTAACTATAGCTCTTTTTAAAGGTCATTTTAGCTGCTTTTTAAAAGAGTTTATAGTATACAACTTTAATCTATCAGGCCACCTTTGAGTGATATTATACCACTTCATGTACAGTATAAGAACCTCATAACAATTCTTTCATTTTTCCTTTTTCTTCAATAGCTTCTGTGCTCCTGTTGTCATGGATTTTACTTTTATGTGTTATAAAAACAATACATTGCTATTGTTTTTGTTTCAAATAATCAGTTACCTTTAAACATACTTAATAAAAAAGTTTTTAGAATTTACCAACATAATTACCATTTCCAAGGTTTTTCATTATGTGGTATAATTTTCCATTTGTCTGAAGTTTCCTTTAAGATATTTTGTTGTGCAGGTCTGCTAATGATAAATTCAGCTTTTGTACATCCGAAAAAATTTTTGTTTCATCTTTGCTTTCAAATGTATTTTTGCTGGTATAGAATTTCTGTTTAACTTTCTTTCTTTTCCAATACTTTAAAGATGTTTCTCCACTGTCCTGTGGCTTGCATTGATTCCAGTGACAAATCTGCTGTCATTTTTAACTTTGATTCTCTATACATAATGTGTCTTCTTTTCTTTAGAGGCTTTTTAAATTGTTCTGCTTCATACTGATTTTAAGCAATTTGAGTATAATGTGCTTTACTGTAGTTTTCTTCATGTTTTTTGTGCTTGGGGTTTGTTGAGATAGTTGGACCTGTTGGGTTTATAATTTTCATCAAATTTGGAAAACTTTCACCTATTTCTTGGAATGTTTTTTTGTACTCCTGTCTATCCTTCACAGGGCTTCAGTTACACAAAAATTAGGCCACAAAAAGTTACCCCACAACTCACAGATGCTTTGGTCATTATTTTTCTGTTATTTTTCTTTCTGTGTATCATTCTGAATAGTTTCTTTTTATAAGACTTGAAGTTGACTCATCTTTTCTTCTGAAATATCTAATCTCTGAATTCCTTCCTGACATGATAATCTTTATCCCAGACGTGGTAGTTTTAGTCTCTAAACGTTTAATTAGAGTATTTTTTTTTTTACCTTTCATATGCCTATTTAATATATTCCTGATTTCCTCTAACTTTGTGCATATATGAAATTCATTTGTGATAGCTGTCTTCATCTACTAATTCTGTCTTCTGTGTCATTTTGGTTTGATTTAGATTAATTGTTCTCTTCATTCTGGGTTGTAAATATTTTGTCCAAGTCTGTAGCTACTTTTTCACTCATTTAACAATGTCATTCAAATAGCAGAAGTTGTCAATTTTGCTGAAGTCCAACTTTTTTTTTTTTATTTATTTATGGGTCAGGTTTCTTTCCCCCATCTATAAAATCTTTTACTTAACCTAAGGTCACAAAGATTTTATATTTTCTTCAAGAACTTGTAGAGTGTTAGGTTTGTGTTTAATACCAATTTAAAATTAATATTTGTATATAGTGAAATATGGGTAAAGGTATTTATTTACTTGGTTCCAGCACTATGTATTGAAAAGACTCTTCTCTCTCCATTGGATTGTCTTGACCCTTTGTCAAAAATTTGTGTCTATCTTCGGGCTTTCTATTCTGTTCCATTAATCTCTCAGTCTATCCTTACATCATTATCACACTGTTTTGATACTGTGTTCCCGCCCCCCCACCCCCGGACCAAGACATCCATTGAATTGATGATTTAAAAAATACAGTGATATGGTGAATCCTACTGATTTTAGAAAGTTGAACCAACCTTTCATTCTTGGGTTAAATATGACTTGGTTATGATGTATTCTTTTTATATATCATTCAATTCAATTTGTTAATATTTTGTTATAGATTTTTGTGTTCATGAAAGTTACTGGTCTGTAGTTCTCTGCTCTTACAATGCCTTTGTCTGATTTTGGCATCAAAGTAATGCTAACCTCAGGGGCGCCTGGGTGGCTCAGTCGTTAAGCGTCTGCCTTCGGCTCAGGTCACGATCCCAGGGTCCTGGGATCGAGCCCCGCATCGGGCTCCCTGCTTGGCGGGAAGCCTGCTTCTTCCTCTCCCACTCCCTCTGCTTGTGTTCCCTCTCTCGCTGTGTCTCTGTCAAATAAATAAATAAAATCTTTAAAAAAAAAAAGTAATGCTGACCTCATAAAATGAGTGGGAAACTATTCCTTCATTTTCTATTTCCTAAAAGAGATTGTTTAGAACTGGCATGATTTCTTCCTTAAATGTTGGAAGAGCTTGCCAGTGATACCATCTGCGCTGGGTGTTTTCTTTATAGGAAGGTATTTTAACTACACATTCTACTTTTTTTTTTTTAAGATTTTATTTATTTATTTGACAGAGAGAGACACAGCGAGAGAGGGAACACAAGCAGGGGAGTGGGAGAGGGAGAAGCAGGCTTCCCGCCGAGCAGGGAGCCTGATGTGGGGCTCGATCCCAGGACCCTGGGATCATGACCCGAGCTGAGGGCAGATGCTTAATGACCCAGCCACCCAGGTGCCCCACATTCTACTTCTTTAATAGAGATAAAACTAAGCAGATTATTTCCTCTTCACTGAATTTTCGTTGATTGTTATTCAAGGAATTTTTCCATTTCATTTAGGTTATCATATTTATTGACAAAGTTGTTATTTCCTTGTCCCTTATTATCCATATAATATCTGTCAGATGTTTAGTAATGTCCCTTCTTTCATTCTTGGTTGTGATAATTTGTGTCTTCTCACTTTTTTTCTTGTTCAGTCTGGCTAGATGCTTATCAACTTTTGTATGTTTTTCAAAGAACCAACTTTTGGGCATATTGATTTCCCCCACTATTTTCAGTTTCATGGTTTATGCTCTTATCTTTATTATTTCCTTACTTCTTGTCTTGAGTTTGTTTTCTTAAGACAGTTAGATTACTGATTCAAAACTTTTGGTTTCTAAAATAAGGCATTAAATCTGATTTCTTTGTAGGTACTTCTTTAGCTGTACCTTACAAATTTTGTAGTGCATTTTCATTGTCATTCAAAATATTTTCTAATTTTCCTGTGACAGCTTCTTTGACCTATGTGTTATTTAGAAATCTGCTTAATTTCCAAAAAACTGGGATTTTCCAAATTTTTGTTATTGACTTCTAGTTCAATTTGTGGTCAGATATACACTTTGTGTGACTTCAGTATTTTTAATTTTTTTTAAGACCAGAAAGTGATCTGTTTTCATGTATATTTGAAAGGAATCTATTTTGCTCTTGGTAGGTGGAATGTTCCTCTTATTTTTATTTTCCTAAATGGCTATTAACTTTTTGAAAATAAAACTTCACAAAGAGGAGGAATAGGTCACATAATGTTGGATTCAGAAATCTGATGGTTCAGTGCATGAATCTGAAAAATAAAAAATTATTTTATAGACAGTATTATGATAGTAAGTAGTTAACAAAGTACATGTATATACAATTAATAATGACATAAGAAACATACCAGCAAAGAAATGCAGATAATGAATAAGTTATCTCTTCACATGCTTACCCTCTAATCTGTTCCTAGTATGATCCAATGATCCACTGTCTATGCCCTAGCCACACTGGTTTTTAGTTCTTCCAAGCAGCCAAATCTCTTTCTGTCTTAGGATTTACTGAATATATTGTACATGGAAAATATTTTCTTCCTCTTTTTGTCTAATTTCTCTTCAATTTTCAGCATTCACCTTGAATTCACTTTCTTCAAGAAGCCTTTTCTGACATTCTCTCCAAAGATCAGTTCCTCGTTGTATACATTTTCATGGCACCCTGTATGTCTCTTTCATAGAACTTATTATGATTAAAATGAAAAATATAAGAGCAGATTATCAAAGATGTTATGACTTCTCAAAAAGTTTAAAATCATCAACTCAATAAAAGTTACCAAAATGAGACATGGAGCAGCCAACTAAGCTGACTTAATGAACTTAAACCTGGTTTTTAATGAATGGCATTTCTCTTTTGAAGACATCTCTGAAAGCAGAATTATACCTTCAGAAGAATTTTAAATGCATCTGACTTCCATATTATATGTCTAACACATCCAAGAGAATATAATTTATAAAATGTTGCACACAGCAGGGCACACACAGAACCAACCAAAATGAGAAATCCCATTTTACTGCCTTCAAATATCCAGAGAAATGGATAAGGTGTCTGTTTCTCTAAGATAGTCCTTGCTTTAGGAAGGAAAATCCATACACAAATAGCAAGTTTGGCTCAACTTGCTTTTTTTTTCCCCCCCAAAATGAATCCAAAAATTAATGCTTTAGAGTCTATTAGTTTCTTGTAAATTTTTAGGCAAAGAATATGGGTGAAGAGAGTGAGAGGAAAATCTTCGTCTTTCAGGAATATTTGGAACCTTAATTTCTTTAAAATAGCACTTGACAATACTACCAGGGAGCACTTGTAGGAAAATATAGAGTTTCCTTGGCAGTGGGGATGGAAGAGCTGCCTTCCCCATGTCTCTCAGACTCACTTTGTAAATTATGTGAAACACTTTTAGACAGACACTGGCACTCATAAATTATACAGCTCATTTGCATATTCCAGTCATGAGACATTATGCAAAGTGACATGATTTGCATAATGGATTCCTCTTGTCGCTTCACTTGCTGCATGCTTTTAAAAAACAAAATGAAATAAAATGAAAGCATGAAAAGGTGAAAGCATCAAGTTTCCAGCTTTGCCTGTCTCCTTCCCAACTACAGTATCAATTGCTTTCATTTTCTACAGGGAAAGGGGTAAAAAGGACAGAAAGCAAAATTCTGCAAACATACAAACAAACAAAAAGAGCTTTCAAATGAATTTTGTTCTTAATTACAATGTACCTACTTTCTTAGTGAAATCCTTCATCATAAATAACCGGTCTGAGTCAAGAGGAATGGGAACAAATTAAAACACTGAAATACAGAGAAAGAAACTTCATGGAACTTTTTCCCTAAAAAAAAAAAAAAATCTTCTTTATGTGTGATATTTAGGGAAGGGGTAGCCTTCCTCCTTGTAACTTAAAGAAAAAAGGCTTCAGGTATTTTCTTATTATTGGAAAAAAGCGTATTACGGATGAGATAAAATGGGCTAGGGGAGGGATTTTTTTCCCCCCTATAAGAACTTCTGAAGGGTTTTCCTGTTTTGACACACGAAGGAGAAGAAAGACAGGTGTGCTCTGATTATTTAACAAAATATAGAATGGCTATATATACTGTAAGGACGAGGCAGTAACACGTCGACTTCTATCGGCTCTACTCCAATAAGCAGGCAACGTTCCCTCAGCAGTTGCCAGTTTTGCTGCGGGCTTTTCCTGCCCCCCTGCACCAGTGCGAAAGGCAGAGTGTGCCAAGCGGCTGGCGTCTGTACCCTGTGGGAAAAGTTAACTGTAATTCTTCGGCTTTTAAAATCAATTAACCCGTGTGTTAATTAACGTCAAGTCGACGGGAGGAGGAGGAGGAGAAGAAGGGGAGGGAGGGAGGAAAGAAAAAAGCTGCAAGGGCGGATGGCAGAAGAGTTGGCACAGTGCCATCCATTCAGGGGCAACGCCACAGTTTCGTGTGATAGCAGCAGCGGGTATATGTTACGAGGGCCCCGTATGCGGGCCAGACAGTGCGGTAAAGCCAAGGGAGATTATCCAGACCCCCAGGAGCGAACAGAAAGCAGCAACCGAAGGCGCAAGTGCCAGGATTACAGCCTAGGCTGCTCCAACTATGAGCCCTTCCTCGGACCCAGAGACTCGGCTACTTGGGGTTTGGGGGTCTTCCACACCAAAGAGGCACAAAGCTGACTTTAATCACTTTCTTCCTTTAAACTTGATTCTGCCGCAGTGGAGCCAGCGCAGCGGATGCTTTCACACCCAGCAAGACAAAGGCCGTCGCCTCCGCCATGACACTGTTCCGTTCCAAGCAGAGGCCGGGATCTTGGACTCCTTGAAAAATCAAAAGGAAACCAGGAAAACAAACAACAAATACAGCAACAAACAGAAAAAAATTAACCACCACCAAAATCGTGTGCCCATTTGCCCATGCCAGGGGTGATGTGGGCATCTGTTGCAGCAGAAGGCGCTTGTGTGGGGCTATTTTTTTTTTTTTCTTTTTGGGCAAGCTGTTGGTTTGTTTGCTATTCAACTTCGTTTATAATTAACTTAAAAAAAAAACAACCCCACCATTCAGCCAAGTCAACAACAAACAAAGAGAAAAAGCAGACATCGGAAGAGAAATGCCATAGGAAGCGGCATGAATACATGCCACAGCCGGTGCCACTTGCCATTCGGGAAACCTCAGGGAAAGATGCCAATTCTACAGCTGGGAAGAAGGCAGAGAAGGGAGCATAAAGGTCTACAAATAGAAATCCTAAGGAAAGAATACCGCTTATACAATCCCGGATTGCAATTGCACACAGCTTCTACGGGGAGAAGAGAGGGAATTTTAAATGGAGACATAGATGGGTATAAATTAAAAGATAGGCACCTATCGATTGCATATAGACACATTTGTAAGGCTGTATGTGTATATAAATACACATGATTTTCAGACAAATTAAACATTTAGATATGTATATATTTTTGTGTTCTAGGTATGGGTATGTATATAGGTGTATATGTTTATGCATATATACACATAGTGTGGGGTGTATGCATGTGTGAGGAAAAGGAGAGGAGGACAGCTAAGGAGAGGGAAATGTGTGTATGTGCATGTATGTGTGTGCATACAATCCCACTTTTTGACCCAGGTATACACAGAAGACAAAATAAAAATCATACTCCAGCAGCAAGCAGGCAGTCAGAGATTTATCTACATTCACTGCTATCACCAGGGAGATGAATGGGGCCGATCTGAAGCCCTTTTACAAGATCCACTATGGGAGTGAAGGAGGAGGAGGGATGCCACACAGACATGCACAAACTTGAAGGCAGAGGGATTTGGAAGGTGCTACTTAGGAAACCCTGGTGGCATAACGCAGGGGAGAAGAAGGGGAAAGAAGGGGAAAGAGGGTTGTCTCTCTCTCTTTATGTTTTAGGTGGTCGTTTAAAAAAAAAAATCTGAAAAAGGGTTTCAGGAAACGGCTGGTACTTACGTTGTCTGCGTTGCTGTGGATCCTGAAAGGTGTTCTGTTGGCACCAGGCACTGAGCCAGGGGCAGGCGCTGGAAACAAAAGGGAGAGACAAAAATATATATACATTTTTTTTTTTTTATATATATATATATAATAAATTAAAAAAATAAAGTCATTCTATGGGAATATTAATTGCTGCTCTTGTGGATTTTACAAAACACACAAACTGTTTTCTTTTTCTTTCTTTTTTTTTTAAATGTGGATTGGCGCGTGTCCCTTTCGCATGGAATATACAAGTAGTATGGGATTTACAGCCCAGTACGGGACTCAGGATTAACCGCGCTGGCATCTTTTGGGCATATTCTTCCTTTTAATGAATGAGCTTTCGCTGTTAATGAGGAATAATCGTTTGGCTAATGAGCTTTGAAACATTAAGAGAAAAGAGGTTTTTTCCGTTAATCGCTCTGGTGCGACTGCATGGATGGATTACAAAAGACAGCAATAGGAACGCAGTACAAAGGGGGGGACCTCTCCTGGAGTGGGAGAAGCACCGAGATGGGTGATGTGTCCCTGCATCTTTCCTTCCTTCTTGCTCTTTCACTCTCTCTGCCAACTGCTATGGGTTTCCATAACTCTGCAATCAAAGTGGATGGTCGGGAAGGATTATTACAAAGAGTGAAGCCTCCGCTGTTAATGTCTCCAGTGTTTAATCATCATACAGTAGAATGGTTTTATGCATATTTCATTTGCATATCATTAAACCGTGTTAGCAAGGGGCATTCAGAGCCAGGAGTACAAAGTTGGGGAGAGAGGGAAGAAAAAAAGGTCCCTATGATGCTTATCTTCAAACAGGGACTTGTTCCATGATCTGTCTTCTACTTTTGCTAAAATCATTATGACTTGGAAACCTTTGAAGTTGGATACAACCTTGGATTCTTCTAATTCCTGCAGAGCGGTATATTTTTAAAAACAGCAGAAATGTTCCTGCACTAGACAATTAAAGGAATATTAAACTCCAGTGGGTTGAAACTAGTAGCTCTTTGGGGAATGCAGTGGCAGAGGCTTCTACAAATACCAACAGTTAAAAAAAAATAATAAAGAGCATCATATTAAAACAAAAGAAAGCGAAGACAAGAAATATTAACACGTGGATTATATTGTTTCCTTTGGGGGGTAATGAACTAAAGAGAATGAAGAAGCCGTCGGTAATTTATCCCTTCATTAATGAACAGTCACCTTTTTGTATGTGTTTGTTTTTGTCCTTTCTTTTAAGGGGGATGTTGTCACTTTCGAAGCGATTAGTCAATTATTTTGTAGCTCTGATCTTTTTCTCCTGCACCCGACAGGAAAGAAAGGTGGTGGTTAGGGAATATGTGTGTAGTGGGGGGATTTGTGGGGAGAGAGGAATACAGTGAGTTCTTTGTAGATCTAATACATGCACAACATATTAATTGGGAGCTTTTAAAGCTCCCTCAATAGGCTATTTCATTCCTGGTAAAACAGCAGCTGGTTAGCCACTGTTGGTGACTCTTCAAATATTACTTTAAGTATTTTTATTCTGTCGCTGTTGTTGTTGTTGTCTTGTTTTGTTTTTCCTCGGTCAAGAATGAGAATATAATGTCATCTCTTCTTTATCAAGTCTCTTCTCTCTTCCATCTTCTTCTCCACTTCCAATTTCCAAACTGTAAAACGATGTTGGTTTAATATTGAATCCTGGTGCACACAGTCTAACTGGCACAACTTGATTTGGAAATGAGATGCTGTTTTATATTTAAATTATCCCCACTCCTCCCTTATCCTGCAAAGCTTTGTCTCTGTTATGAATATTCAGATGAGGCATGATGTGATTACACTGTACAATTACTCCTCTCCATAGTGGTGGCAGGGGCTGCTGGGGAGACAGAGAGCAAGACAGCCTTCAAGCCAATACGGAGTTTGTTTTCGGTAGTTTTCCTATCTCCTTGGCGCTGCAGCACATGCAGATGTCGCTGTTGTTCTTTATAAAGCCCTAATGATATGCAAAAGCATAACGACTCGGTTTGGATGCAAAGCATCAACGAAATATTATGAATGTCTTTAAGAAAAGGGGAGAGAAAATCCTGACTGAAGGAATGTCCACATAAATTATTTTTATTTAAATGAATTCAAAGGGTGGGGTGAGGGCAAGTCAGAAGGAGTCACATGGAAAACATGCATAATATTAATATGCATAAAGAGTTCTCACCGAGGAGAAGAAGCTCCTCAGTACAGCTCATGGGACAAACTGGTTCATTAGGAAATAGCTCAGAGCGACTACAGCGTTTTGCTATTTCAATTTTTTCCTTATTTTAAATGAAGAGTCAGACAGATGTGTTTTCTTTGCATGGCAGCATCTCGAGAAGGATCCAATCTGTGAAATTTGCTGCCCAAATAGCATTTCTAATGGAAACTGGAACTAAACAAGGGCACGGATATGGAAGGGAGAGGAGAAGAGAGAATATATGAAGAGGAGTATATTCAGAGCCACAGCATAATGTTTTGTAGTACACGAGGTTTTCAGAAACCATCTTTACTTCATTAGTCTCAGATGGGGGCTCCTGTTGCAGGGAGCTATCAGGGTTTACCAAGATGAGCACCGAGACAGGCCCTCTAGGTCTGAGGCTGAGGAAAGCAGCGGCAACTTGGTGCCTGTCCCCCACCAAGCTGTCTACAGCTCGGAAGCTAAAAGCACATCTACTCCTAATTTGGGGATGCAGTAGAGTGCCTCCTGGTCCAGGTATTTGTGACAGAGGGAATTCTTGGTGCTATCACAGTATACATTGCTAAAGAACAGATGGAATCATCTGGGTGCTTAAGCAGGCCTGATAATATCATTGCTGGTTAATTCTCAGGGTAAAGATTACTGTGTGTGTGTGTTTTTTTTTTTTTTTAACACTTTTGGAACGTTGAAATTACCAGTATGGATTAGTGCATGTTTACGAAGAATAGGGATGAACAGATAGTGAATGAGCCTATTGGGTGGATTCAAAACTGTTAAAATATTTTGAATATTACTACAGCCTTAAAAGATTAAAAAAGAAAACTGAAACAAGAAGCAGCGGTCAGAAAAAAAAAGAGAGAATTCATTGCTTGGTCAGGTGTACATAGTTCAAATTACTTTAATAATTTAGGTTAAAACAATTTTATACTTCTGTTTAAATTACCTAAAGACAAAGACAGTTTTGCTTTGGTCTGTGTACTTGTACAAATTTCTTTGAATGCATAATGTTAACCTGGAACTGGTCTTTATTTATATATGAGCATGTAAGCCTGTTCTAAATTCTGCTGCTCTTCACCCATTAATCTCCAGTATTTTCATTTATGAGTTTCCCTTATAACATACACACACACACACACACACACACACACACACACACACACACACACACTTCTCAATTGCTACATGATTCTCAACTGGTAAAGTGTACCAAACTATAGAGTACAAAGACTTAATGATTATGTGGAGAATGGCTATTTAATCTGAATCTAAATCAGGCCTTTAACCTCTTATTTTTTCCATCTTTGTTGACAGAATTATGGCTGTTAAATATTGAAACAATACATGTAAAGAATTCAGCATAGTATTTGCACATAAATGCTAAATAACATTATATTTTATTGTTGCTATATTGTTGTTACTTCAGTGTATTGGTTAGTATTTGAGAGAAATAGGGAGAGGGAAATAACATTCAATCTTTATTAAGTAGTGATTCATGGAAAAGGTTTAATGAGAAAGCATTAAATAGATTTCCATGGTGGATAGATTACAAATGATCAATAATCAAAAGTCAAACTATAGTTTGTATTAAGGCAGTTCATATAAGATCCTTGAAAAGTTTCCTTTAAAAATGCATGTGTAATTTGGAAATGATGATCATGCTGCATGGAATCTACAGTCTGATAAGAGAATTCTATCATGGCTGGTGTAGACTATGGTAACTGAGAGATGCTCATTATTTACCACATTGACAGGGCAATGTCAATTTTAAGTACTTTTTTTTTCAAAAAATTATTTTTGAATAGGTAAAATATGAACTATTTTAAAATAATAATTTCAATAATGTAGAAAGCAAAAAGTCTCTCTCTAGTCCCTCTTATAGCCATGAGTTTTTAACCTCACCTCCAAATTGGTAATCACTGTTATTGGCCTCTTTATCCTTCCAGACATAATATCTATACCCAGATATTAATAAGATATTAATATATTTTCTCTCCCATTTTTTTGTGCACAAATGGTATTTTTAAAAAAGGTAATAGAATTTTTTACAAATGCAGTAATTTTATCTGTGAGTAGATTGCTTAACATCTTCATTTGTAGTAATCATGTCCATTAATTTTTGTTTTTAACTTGTCTTATTTTATTGGTGAGGACTTCTAGTACCATGTTGAATAGAAATGGTGTGTGGTGAGAATGAACATTTTTGCCTTGCTTCTAATCTTCGCGGACATCATTGCCTTGTTTCTGAACTTAGGGGAGAAAAAATACAGTCTTTCATCATTAAGAAAAATGCCTTTATCAAGTGGAAGAGGTTTCCATCTTGCTAAGTTGCCAAGAATTTTTTAAACTCATGAATGGTTGTTAAATTTTGTCAAATGTCTTTTCTGCCTCTATTGAAACAAATAACAGCTTAGAGTTGCTGCCATGGTGATTTCAATGACTGATTTACATGTTAAACCAACCTTGCAATCCTGGGACAAATGGTACTTGGTCACGATTGACTGATCTATCAATCATATATATATATATGTAATATGTATATGTATATAAATATATTGCATATTTGACCTATTAGTGTTTTTTGTTAAGGATTTTTGAATCCATGTTCATGAGAGCTATTGGTCTATAATTTTCTTTTCTTAAAATAACTTTGGTATTGTTATCAGGGTCTTGCTGACTTTATGAAATGAGTTGGAAAGTGTCCTCCTCCTCGATACACTGAGAAAGTTTGTGTAAGACGGTTATTATTTTGTCATTAAATGTTGGATAGAATATACCGGTGAAGCTTTTGGGCCTACAAATTGTGAGCAATTTTCCAATCATAAATTTGATTTTTTTTAAAAGACTTTATTTATTTATTTGACAGAGAGAGACAGCAAGAGAGGGAACACAAGCAGGGGGAGTGGGAGAGGGAGAAGCAGGCTTCCTGCTGAGCAGGGACCCCGATGCAGGACTCGATCCCAGGACCCTGGGATCATGACCTGAGCTGAAGGCAGATGCTTAATGACTGAGCCACCCAGGCACCCCCATAAATTTGATTTTTAGGAAAATGATCTAGCACTTCAGATTTTCAGTTTCTTGTGTCAATTTTTGCAACCTTTGTTTTTCAAGGAATTTATCCATCTCATTTTAGTGATCAGATTGATTGGAACAAAGTTGTTCATAATATCCTGTTATTATCCTACTTTTTTGCCTGTCAAAACCTTAGTAATGTCCCTCTTTCATTTGTGATATTGGTGATTTCTTTTTTCTTTCTTTTTTGGGGGGTCAGTCTCTTAATCAATTTTATTAATCTTTTCAACGAATCAACTTCTATCTGTTGAATTTCCTTTGATTTCTACTCTTAATTTTATAATTTCCTTTCTTGTACTTACTTTGGTTTAATTTGCTTCTCTTTAGATTCACAACATCGAACCTGAGATAATTAATTTTACACTTTTCTTCTTTTCTAATATAGATATGTAGAGCTATATGCCTCTGTCTAAGAATTGTTTTAGTTGCATCCCACATACTTTTATAGGATGTGAATTCATTATCACTTATTAGAGATTTAAAGCACAATTTTTCTTGCAATTTCCAATCTTGCACACGTGTTATTTAGAAGTATGCTGCTTATTTCCAAATATTTGGTTATTTTCTAGGCATCTCATTACTATGGATTTCTAACTTAACATTACTATATTAAGGGGATATATTCTGTATAATTTCAACTCAAGATTTGTTTTATGGCCTGATAGTCTACTTTTTGAAATTCCACCTGTACTTGAGAAGATATTCTGCTATTGATTTCCTGCATTATAAAGTTGATTGCTATTATCTTCTTTTCTTACCTTCTTTCTTCTACTTTCTTTGGGTTTCCTTTCTATTCTATTTCTAATTTCCTGAGAAGGTATTTATATCATTGATTTTCAGCCTATTTTTCTTTTTTAACATTTGTTTAAAGGCTCTTCTTTTCCCTCTAAGCATAGCTTTAGATACAATTCCCAGGTTTTCATATGTCATATTTTTATCATCACTTGGTTCAAAATATTTCCCAATTTACATCATAATTTCCTCTTTGGTCTATAGGTTATTCAGAAGTGTAGCATTCACAAAATTTTTAGTTATCTTACTGTTCTTGATTTTTAGCTTCTTGTTCTTGTTTTCCAAATTTCTGTCATCAGAGTCTACTTTGAATGATTTAAACTTTTTTCAGACTTGTTTTATGGTCAATTTTAGGAAATGTCTACTTGAATAAAATGAATCCTGCCATTGTTGGATGCAGTGTTCTACATATAACTAAGTTATATTGGATAATTATGTTATTTAGTTCACCTATATTCTTACTGATTTATTCTTCAGCTTGTGTACTTGTTTTATTGGTTACCACAAGAAAGATGTACTAAAGTCTTATACCAAGCTGCAAATTTGTGTATGTATTTTCTGGTTTTGTCAATTTTTGCTTCATATATTTTCTATGTTATTAGATGCAAACAAATTAAGCATGATTATATTCTGTTTAACTGACCCTTTAATAATTATACCATATACATCTTTATTGCTTGCCTTAAAATCTACTTTGTCTAATGTTAATATAGTTATTCCAGTTATATTTTGGTACAGCTTGTTACCTTCAACTTTTTGTTTCCTTTTTTTTTTGTTGGATTTTATCTTCTTTTTAACATTCTCTTAAAAAATTTTTTTTGAGTATACTTCATACACAATGTTATGTTAGTTCCAGGTATACAACATAGTGATTCAACTTCTCTATGTGTTATGCTATTATCTTTTATCCAATTTAACAAGTTTGTCTTTTAGCAGAATTGAGTCCATTTATATTTAATATAATTATGGATATATTTTAAATTATATACATATCAGCTTATTATTTGTTTCCTATTCATTCTACCTGATTTATGTTCTTTCACTCCCTTTTTGTGTTCCTTAGGATTAATGAAAATATTTTTTCTTATTCCATTTTTTCTTTTAGCTTATTAGTAATACATTATTTTGCTATTGTTACCCTAAACATTACAACACGCATCCCTGAACTTACTATATTTATTTATTTATATTATTATTATATCTTTTTATTATGAATTAGTGCTTTTATCACTTCCCAGACAATATTAGAACTTTAGTCTCATTTTTTTACCCCCTTATGTTTATTAACATGAATTTTAATTGTTCATGTATTTAAAATCTCACATATTTTAATTTTTTTATTGTATAGTCAAAATTCATTTAGACTACCAATATATTTACTTTGTGCATTGCTCTTTGTTCATTCCTCTATTTCCATGTTCCCTTCTGGGACTGCTTTCCTTCTATCTAAAGAACTCCCTTTGGTTTTTGGGGCAGGTCTGCTGCTCATAAGTTCTCTCCGTTCTTGTTTGTCTATCAAGTTAATTCATCTTCAGTTTTGAAGGATATTTTAACTGAGTGTAGCATTCTAGATTGGCAGGTCTTTTCTTTCAGCATTTTAAAGATGTCATTCCATTGGCTTTGGGTCCCCATCATTTCCATTGAGAAGTCAGCCGTCAGTCTTATTGTTGCTTCTATGAAATAATACGTCTTTCTTTACCTTCATTTAAGGTTTTCTCCTCATCTTTTATTTTCAGCAGTTTTACTGATGTGCTTTGGTGTGCTTTTCTTTGTGTTTATTGTGATTGGGCTATCTGTGACTTGATATCTTTTCTCCCTTTTGGAAATTGTTGGTTCTTATCAGTTTAGACATTACTTTTATTACAATCTCTCTTTTCCTTGTAGGATTCCAATTACACATATGCTAGACATTTTCAATATGTCTCATGTATTTTATACTGTTTATTTTCCATTCTTTTAACCCTTTATGCTTTGGCTTGAATAATTTTAACTGATCTATCATACAATAATCCTCTCTTCATCTGTTTCCTATCTGGTGTTAAACCTAGTTATTGGTGCCTTAATTTCAGTTATTGTGTTTTCTCAGTTCTAGAGTATGTTTGATTCTTTTTTGTGAGTTGCAGTTCTTTTGTTCTCTAAAATATTATCATTATGGAGGTAAATATCTATTTCTGATAACTCCAATATCTGGTTTTCTGTGAGTCTGTTTCTCCTATCTGCTTCCTCCCCCCCACCCTTTTGGTTCTGATTCTTGATATTCCTGGAAAGTATTAAATTGATGCCAGATATTGTGTGTGAAAATTTTACAGGCTCTGGATGATAATATCTTCCTCTGAAGAAAATATACTGTATCATTTAAGGCAGAAAGGCAGAACAAGGGCAGATCACCTCAATCCAATAAATGAATAAGTTGATTTAAAGCTAGACTGTAGTCTTTGTAAAGCTCAGATTACATCTGGTTCACCTCATCTCTTAGGTCCCACTTCCTTGACAGCTCTTAAACTCCAATTTTTGTCTTCCTAGCATTGTAAGAATGTGAAAGCTCTACTTAGCTTTCAGCAGCTTTCCGATCTGCTTCTTAGCATCTTGTCTTAAACAAAGAAAACTGAAAGTTTGAGATATATTCTGATTATGGAATTTTTAAAAAATAATTCCATCAAAAAAGCAAGTGAGGATATTTGTTCTTTGTGAATCTATATTTATTCCTAGTGATCAAAATTTGCTTTTCCAAGTGCATGCAGAAAACAACTTTTAAATAACTGATTCAACAATTAACTCTTAACATTTCTGTAAATTGGGAATGATTTTTTCTTCTTGTTCAGGCTTTTGGCATATCGCCAAATCTGCTTATTTTCCTAAAAACTTGTAATTCCTCAAGGCAACTGCAGATATAGTTCCACAAGCTCACTGCAAAATATAATAGTACCTTTGAAAGTAATGTACCTGGGATAGGAGACTTAATTCCAACAATTAGTTGTTCTCTTTTAATCTCTTTACCCAATCTTGGGCTATAACCCCTACTAACAAATCTTATTCTTGTCCTTTTTAATCTAAAGTTCATTAGTATTGACAGAAAAAAAATTGAAGAATAGTTCATTCTCTCTCCCTTAGTCTCTCCTATTCTTTTAGTAATTTCTTAACAGAACATCAAAATTCTGCAGTAAGTCTCTTTTACTTTTCCCCCAAAACAGCTCCCAAATTTTCTCTATGTTCCTCCTTATATCTTTTATATTAATTATTATCTAAAATTAATCAAATAGATCCCTAAAAATCACATTGCTCTTCTTCACCTTATCCCCCTTGCCTTTTCTCTGACAATTTTTTATTTTATTCATCAATTACTAAGTTCCTATTAATGTACTTACTATGTCTCAGACTCAGTGAAACAGAAAGACATACTCCTCCTTAAAGATTGGTATGCAATATAGCAATAAGCCAATTATAATACAATGTGACATGTGTTAGGTGCAATTTTAGTGTTGTCCTATTTTTCTTGAGTACCTTTCTAGAGATGATGTCCCTAAAGTTATATTTATCCTTAATCTGAATATTTAAAAATTTGTCTTTCTGAAGTCCAGGATAACAATGTCCAAAAGAACTGACTGCATTGATGGAAATCTGATGTGGGTAGCCACCAGTTAGTACAATTGAAAAACTGAATCTTTAATTTAATTTTAATTAAAGGGGCTAACTTATTGGACAGGTAGCTGTAGGGCACATGTCTGATTATGTCCAATATTCATCATTCCTGGATATTTTAAGCTCTAAGAATCAATGACTACTTTCTTCCAGGGTTCTAATTTTTTTCTACCTCTCTGAGAAGTTCTCACTTGTTGATCAAAAATAGGTTAATATAATTAGTCTCCCAATCATTTCTTCCATCTACTGAGGATGCAAATTATTAGCAATGTAAACCATGAATCTATCAGAAATTCTACTTTCAGTAGAATGAGACTTTGAGCATGCATTTGAATAGTTGACTCTATATGATCATTATATCATGAGCTTGTACTTTTTTCAGGATCTGAATCAGGATGGCTAGATACATAATCTTTACTTAGCCAAGCAAACTGTAGAATATCTACCCTAAGGCAATACCTATTTTTATGCTTACCCAGATGCTTTCTACCACGTTTCCACTCAATTTGCCCCCTATTGACATAATAGTCATTAACAAATGCTATGTCTAAAGTTAGGAATGTATTTTGTGATCATGGAGAGATTACAACCAACTGGCCAATTTAGGGATTAACAACATGACTCTTAGCTTAACTCATTATCACAATGCTTGTATGTGCTTCTTTATGTGTGGAAATACATACATAGATAATACATATCTTTCATAACTTTGCATGAAGAAGAAATAGTGTTTTTCAGAAGGTTAAAATAAATAATTAATGAATGTAGCATAAGGAAGGTAGTCTTATGAAGTGATGGATGTCCTACATTGAGAATTAATTACCAAAGAAAGATTTAAAAGTTTTTATTGGGTTTTTAGAAAAAAATTTAAAAAATACTGTTTTAATAGAGAGAATTAGATATTATGTTTTTTGAAAATGAATGACAGGTAATAGGAAATCATCTGGCCTCTCATAATATCTTTCAAATTGAAGTACTGTGCATGTTCACAGCATACATGAAATGTTTGAACTGATTTATAGACAGGGACTTAATTTTTTCCTAATGAAATATAGACAGGGATTTAATTTTTTTCCTACTGAAATAGGTCTGGTTGTTGATATTTTAGTGGACATCAATGTGTAGTGATGATAGTTCAGGCTATGGATTAACATAAAGCTAGGAATTCTGTAATGTGTAGCTCTAATTATGATGGTTTCTGACCTCAAAAATATGTTAGCAGCTTTCCCATGGTCTTTTTGGCAATTATTTCAAGAGATTTCAGGTGTCAGTCGACATTATTTAAGAGAACCTTACTTTAAAAATTTTAATGCTAAAAAATTTAAGATTCAAAGCAGATAATTAGGGAATTAGTCACATTACAAACTAATTCTTTACTATTATAGGCTTCACCCAAATATAATAAGCTCTTTTATATATTTAAAATAGTATTGTTTTTAAAATTTTAAAAATTATAGTTTTTCAGGAAAATATTTGTTACACAGATTAAAATATACCTATATTTGGGATAAAAATCCATAATTATTGACAAGGGCATATAAAGGTGCTTCAAATTCATTTACTATTATAATTTACCTTATATTTATCTACGACTTTACAATGTACAAAGCACTTCCATACACACTATTTCTTTTAAAAGAAAGGCATCACAAGAATTCAAACTGACACTAAACTTTTGTTCTATGAATAATGACACTTTTAAAATGAAAAAAGAAACTATGCCTATCATTTTACAATATAATAACAGCACTTATTTTGCTGAGTTTCTCAAAAGTCAATAATGGCCAACCACAGGCTTTGGTGTCAATAGACCTATGTTAGAAACCTAGCTTTATTTACTAACTAGCTATGTGTCCTTGAGTAAGTTACTTAACTTATATATGCTTTATTTTCCTCATCTGTGAACTTCAAATTCTAACCTAATTGCATAAATTGAGGGAAAAAATTTATATAGCCTAAAGCAATACCTAGTATATACAGTAGGAACTCAATCTTTAATAATAATGATAATAATAGTTACTATTACTACTAAAAGTGTCTATTCTTTCTCAATGACCTTTATAACATTTCAATAAAACTGAATATGCAAAGGAAATAATTAGAAATGAGACAATGACTAGTCAAATATAGATCAAGTCAGGAAGAGAATTAGAAGTAAAAATCAGTTTCAGAAGCAAATTAGGTACTACAACCAGGAAATGGAACTCATTAGGGAATCTGATATGACACCCACACAGGTTTGAATTTATGATGTTTCAATAGGATAGAAAGTTATATTGATAGCATCACAGGTAATTTTATCTTAGGAAGAGTAAAATAGAAGCACATATGTGATGTCAATGTTGAATGAAAGAAGAAAGTGGGATAATACTTGTGAAATAAGGAACAGTATATAAAATGAGGCAGGGTGCATGGAACATGAGGCTGGAATAATTTGACTTGTATAAGTAAATTATCCCACTTAGATTTATCATAAGGATTATGAAAACAAGGATAAACGCTTGATTTACACAAATTTTGCATAAAAAACTGTTCCAGAGTAAAAAATCCTGAGTCTTCTCATAAATGTGTGTTGTCAATTAAACAGGGAGCCTCAATTTTAAAATATTTATTGCTTTAAGTAACCCATCATTATTATTATATAAATAACTGAAATTATATGTCCTATTTGTATAAAATTAATGCCATCTTTGCATTAACAACACATTTTGATTTTGTCTTGATGCTTTTCTTTAGAATGTTTAGACAGAGAACTAACACTATTTGAAGGTCCATTATGTAGGTGCTTATATAAACTATATATTTTTATTATGCTCATATTATAGATATGAAAGACCAGGTGAAGAGCCTAGGGTAATAGCCAATACATGGTGGAAGTAGCATACAAACAAGATTTTTTTAACTTGTAAGCAAATATTCTACTCTCATTCTCATGCTTTTTCCAGATTAAATATACTAGGTACTAGGTTCTAGTAGAAAATCCAGAATGTATACTAAGTGAAGTTAGTGTGTGAAAGAAATGCAGAAGTGAATTAATGCCATGGGATAATGCACATATCTGATTATTGGTAGGCACTGAAGAAACATTATTTGTTTAGGCATTCCCTAATTTGTCCTCTCTGCCCCCCCAAAGGAGTTCACAATTTTTAGGGGTTCATAAATTATATTGAAATATCAAGGAAGAATAATAGTAGCTTGCTTGAAAACATCCTAACAGCTGTGCAGGGCACACAATAAACAATAAATGTCTGACTTATCTGATTTAAAAAATGAGTCATTAAATATTGAAAATCATTTCATGGCACAGAAAGCAAATCAGCGAACATTCAAAAATAAAGTACACAATTATAAAGAAGACAACAGTAAGGTATTGGTATATTATCCCTATCTTTTATGATTCCCCTAGACAAAGGATGTCAAAGCAAAGAGGGAACCATATTTGCTCATTGTAAGTGTACATTTATTTAGTCTACAGATTTAAAGGCTGTTTTGCACACTTTGTCTGTAGAGAGACAGGGAATTGCTCTCTGTTACAATTCCAAAGTCCATCTTCTTTACCTCATCAATTTGCAGCTTGGTAGGGGTGAGGGTAAGGGAAGAGTTATACTGGACTCCCAGGAGCAAGGGGCTGTTTTTCTGCCTGTCATTCTACCAACCTCCCAGAATAAATTGCTACTTAGAAAAAGGAAAGTCAAACATTTATGAAACATATTGCTATTTAGAAAAAAAATAAGAATTGTTTTGCAAATAGTAGCACTATTAAAAGAGGGAAGAGAGAATAGCATCAGTCATTTTATATTACATATAAGCAGTTTATTAAAGAATTAAATATTTATAGACTATAAAGCAAGGAAGGCGATGAGTCGCAAACAGCTTGCTGAGAAGTACATTATAAAACAATGAGTCTGTCAGTGATTGATAAAGAATGGGGGAGTGCATATGCTTTATAAAAATCCCTAAGTTAGCTATGAATTTCCAGACTAGCAAAATAGGACATGGTAGGCAGCAATGTCACACCAACTCAAGCTGTTGTATTTGCTAAAGGCCTTCAGTGAACAAAATGTATCCTTCTGCTTTGATCCTTCCACCACTGTCTAATATAGGGGAAAAGACTGCAAAGCACACAGAACTCCTGAACAAGGACTTTATGGATGCAGTTCCACATTAATAGGTATTAGATCTAGATACCCACATAACCTACCTCATTTATTCCCTTTTTTCCCCATTAAATAAGGCTATGGAATTTTGAAGAAAGATATCCATCCCTTCCTTATAGAATTACATACATTAGAGACCAGATCACCTTATCTAATCCCTTTAGTTCAGAGAGGAGGCAACTGAGCTAAAGGTGGTTAAGTGATTCATTCACCTTCACACAGCTACTTAACAACAGGATCAGGATTAAAAGTTGGGCCTATTTCCTAGATCAATATTCTTTCCATAGCATCACCTTTCCTCAATCCCTTTTTAAAATTAGAATTCTGAGCTTTTCTGTCCACAAAATCATTCCTTAGCTAGAAATTGTGAATTCTTTTCCTCAGAAAATTATATTTCAGTCCAGTTTGGAAAATGGTTTTGTGAAGAGAGATAAAAGCTGTAAGTGGATAAAACTTTAGTCTATATATTCTCTGGGAGAAATGGAGAGTATAATCTGCCTATCCAAAGTCATTCTGGAGTTTGAGATAATAGGATGCTATTAGTGAAATGTTGGCTCTTTCTTGGATAAACTGATGATGTAGCTTTCTTTCATGTACTAACTAGCTGGGAGGATGGATTCTTTTTCATCTTTTATGAGAATGACTGGTCAAGACCCTAAAAGTGTTCATAATTTTAAATGCCAGAAGTCATCTCTTTTTGACTTTGTGAAAGTCGTAAGTATCTATATGTTCTGGATAAACTAATTTAGAATTCTACTCCTTTCTGTTCTCTGCCTTCAATTTTAAACGGTCATTTGGTTTCTACATAATTGAGCTTGAAGTTCCACTTGCTGCCTGTAAATTTAGCAGCATATACATTGTGAGTCAAATAAAATTATATATCAAATCTTTTGTGCCTATTCAGAAGTGAAAGCATGAGGTAGTTTGTTTGTAAAAACCGAACCACTGATGCTCCTGCCCATAAGCTCACCACCATTTTTTAAAAAGATCTATTTATTTATTTGAGAGAGTGCTTGCGTGCACGTGTGCACAGTGGCGGGGGGGTGGTGGTGAAGGGGGGCAAAAGGAGAGGGAGGGAGAATCTTAAGCAGATTTCTCGCTCAGTACAGAGCCCCACATGGGGGCTTGATATCACAACCCTGAGATCAAGACCTGAGCTGAAACCAAGAGTCAGACACTTAATCGACTGTACCACCCAGGTGCCCCTTACCACCATTTTTTTAAGTATAGCAATTCCTATAAAATTTCTATAAAATTATATCACAGAGAGAAAATCCATTTGAATATATTCAGATGCTTTCTTTCTAGAGCATGATTCAGAGGCTTCTTTGTGAGAACGAATAACTCAACTATTTTTGGTGTATAAGTTTCCTCATTCCCCCAATTCTCATCATTACAGAGGGGCAGCTACTTGTGTCTCAAAATTTAGCACTGCCAGTATAATAAAAATGAATGATATAGAGGGTAAAATGAACACTTAGTGGTATTGTGATTGAACATAATTAAAGACAATAATGGTTGGTTAATAGTTGGGAATAACTTTATCTTTTGAGTAGAAATAAAGATATCCATATATTAAGGCAAATCACTCTATAAAACAACAAAAGCCACTGTTCTCTGAAATTTTCCCTTCTAAAGTTTCCCTAAAATAGGAGGCATCAAGGAAATTCAATTTACTTTGTATATATTAGGTATGAATAAGTATATATATAGTTAGAATGCTATTTTATTTTTTTTTAAGATTTTATTTATTTATTTGAGAGAGAGAGAGATCATGAGCAGGGGGGAAGGGTAGAGGGAGAAGCAGACTTCTTGCTGAGCAGGAAGCCCGACGTTGGACTCGATCCCAGGACCCTAGGATCATGCCCTGAGCTGAAGGCAGATGCTTAATTGACTGAGTCACCCAGGTGCCCTAGAATGGTATTTTAAATGTCTTGTCTAAAAAGTTAGCTCAGATGTGGGGCCCCTAGGTAGGCCAGTCGGTTAAGCATCTGACTCTTGATTTCACCTCAGGTTAGGATCTCAGGGTCATGTGATCGAGCCCCGCATCAAGCTCTGCGCTGAGCATGAAGTCTGCTTAAGATTCTCTCTCTCCCCCTCTGCCCCTCCCCCACGCTCGCTCACTTTCTCCCCCACACACAAAAAAGCTCAATTGGTTAAAATAAAAATGTAAAAATTCAAAGTTAATTTCTGTCATAAAATAATCTACAGGCCAAAGACACAAAAAATGAATAGCAGAAACAAAACTGACAAAAACATTAACTAATTAAGGTGATTCAACCTTTAGAAGCCAAAAAATAATCCATTACGTTAATGAGTGCTTTTCTTCTTAAATGTTCCCTGAAGAGTTTGGCTCAATGTGTTGCAGCAGCCAAAATTGTAATTAAAAATAAAATGCTGGAACTACTTCAGTATTTAAGGCATTCTATATGAGAATGAATCCACAAAACAACTTCTTATATGAAACTATGGCACACTCATGGTTGATATTCTATGCATACATCTGAAACCTTAAAAATACAACATTAGGGGTGCCTGGGTGGCTCAGTCGGTTAAGCAACTGCCTTCAGCTCAGGTCATGATCTTGGGGTCCTGGATGGAGCCCTGCATTAGGTTCTCTGCTCAGTGGGGATCTGTTTCTTCCTCTCCCTCCGCCCACCCTTGCTCGTGCTTGCTCTCTCTGTCCCTTCTCTCAAAACAAAGTCTTTAAAAAAAAAAACAAAACATTAAATGTCAGTAAAGTCAATGTGGCTAGTGAATGGGGAGACACACTTGAAATGATTAAGATGCTTCAGTCTGGAGAACTAAAAATAATAAAGGTTCTAGACAGGATAAAACCTGATTTACCAAATCCTAGAATTAGGGACATCTCTTGAAGCTTAGAATTAGTAAACCTAGAACACACATGATGAAATGAAACCGAGGATTACTCAACATAACAAAGGCAAGTTACAGAAAAAATAAATAGGCTTTAAAGCAATTTAAACACATAAATGGATGTCAAACTTATAATATGTTATTAAAGGGAAACTGGGATGTTTTCTGGATTGACAACATAGTCACAGTGCATTCTTCAATCCTACTGTTAAGAAGAGTCAGACTACTAGGACATTTTCAGTATGGCAATTGTGTGTTGTTATAGTTATCTTTAATTCTATTTAATTTTCAATAGGGGAAAATATGTATGAGTAAGTGCATTTAATCAATGCAAAATTTAACAAAGCAAAATCTAACAGTTTAAAAAAAAATCAAAGTCAAAGGTTAGGATGGTCCTACTTTGTGACTTAAACAATAACAAGCCACAATGTTAAGATCTCTTCCAATAATCTTATAAATCAAAATTCTATTACAGAAAATCAGCTAAAAGTTGTTGCTATTTGGTACTGTTCTAAAGGAATTTATTAGGACTCAGTGTCTGTATTTTCACACTTCAGAACCACAGTTCCAAAGGGCAACTAATGTATATTTGTGTGTAGTAAAGAAAAATAAACCCAAGATGTTAACAGGACTGAAAACCAGCTCTTTTACCATCTTGGACCTAAGGTATAAAGATCCATTATGAAGGGAGATGTGTTAATGAAGATAGTAAATTAGTAGGTTTGAGAATCAATTTCTTGTGTCTTAAGGGTTTTCAACTTAATCTGATAAATTCACTTCTGTGAAAATAAAAAGCACAAAATAAACCTGTAATTCTTGGGGCTGTTATTATGAGCTCTCAAAGCCAATTGTTAACAACTAGATAAGCCAAATGTCCATAGACAACTGAAGACCATAGACTTTTTTTTCTGTGTTTTCTATTTGTTTTTTTTTTTTTCATCTTGCCCTTTAAAGAAAGGCTGTACTTGCTTGTTTGTCCCTAGAAAAAATTAAGTATCAGGATAAAGCTATTATCTCTAAAGAATGACCAGGAATGTCAGGTTTCTCTCTGTAAACTGAAACAGAAGGAGCTGTCTCATTCCCAGTAGGTCTCAGAGAAGGCTATAGCTTTAAGGCAGTTAATTCTCATGTACACATGGTAAGAAGGGACAAGCTGTGTTCTATGGAGTTAATCCTCAGAGAAAGATATGGATCCTCAGGCAATGTTTGCAAACAATAGATTCCAAGAGGTGCATGGATCAGCCAAAATGGCCTATGTGTAAAGTGAGCACCAGCATATGATTAACTGTTTGTGGATGACAGCGTAATCAAACTTCTGCGTGCGTGTGCATGTGTGGGTGGCCATTTAGTTTTAAATACATCAAATTTGTAAAATATTAAGAAAGAGCAAAATAACACCTGACATAAAGGATTTAAAAAACTCTTAATTATTGATACATGATGTATGATGAGGAAAAGTATAATTGAAGGAATTTAATACAAATGACAACAAAAATAATGGAACTATCATACAGATGATTATTATTGCTACTGTTATTCTCATGAAGAAGAAAACAAGCCACTTTTCACTATTTCCATTGTTGTTATCAGGGTTTACCTGGATTACTTCAATAGTCTCCTAAGTGGTTGCCTTGTTCTCATTCCTTCCTTCCTACAGTGTATTTTTTAGCATAACAGCCATAGAAATCTGTTCATGTCACTGCTCTGCTTAAGAACCTCTAGTGAGGTCTCATCTCATTCAGAGTGAAAAACAAAGATTTTACACAGCTCTATACAATCGGGCCCTCTATTACTTCAAAGATCTCACCTGCGACCTCTCTCCCTTGCATGCTCTACTCTGCATGCTGGCCTCCTCAAAGTTGCCTCAAACTCCTATCTCATAGCTTTGCCAAAGCCATGCCCTCTTCTTGGTATACCAATAGATATTATTAGGATTTATTCTTCACCTCCTTCAACATCACTTTCTCAGTGAAGCTTTTCCTTCATACCCTATTTTAAATATACAACACTTCCCAGCATCATTCCGTATCCTCCTCTATTGCTTTCTTTTTCTCCCGAATACTTACCTAACAGAAATATGATTTATTTATCTAATTTACTCATTTCTCCTTACTAGGATATCAAATGACAGTGACAAAAATTTTGTCTATTTTGTTAACTGCTGTGTTCCCTGGTATTTCAACTGTGCCTAGCATATAATATGCACTCAATAAATATTAGTTTAATCAATGGAAGGAACTGCAGTGTAGAGCTTAAGTCTTTGAAATTTGAATGCCAGAGCTCAGGATTTGGATGAACCACAACCTGCTTTCCCTAAAACTTCCTTTTCTGTTCTATTAAAATGGGATAAAATTATGATTTCCACCTGTAGTGCTCTTGTGAGAATTAAATTAGATGGTTCATCTAAAAGCATTTAACAACTTCCTTGGATGACCAACAGAGTTACTGGTATCAGATTTGCCTTTTATGTTCATATTCTGCTTCTTTCCTCTGCCCAGGTTGTCATCTAGAAAGTGCCTCCAGAGAGAAAGCTGGGGTGATTGTGGAAAAAATTGGACAAAATATAGGAAACAATCTGTTTTAGACACTGCACAAAAGACAATACAGAATTATGATCCCCAAGAGAAGGAAGACAAGGAAATGCAGAACATTCAGTAAAGCCCTCAGAAGGATCATGCCTTAGTTAGTAGGAGGGTTAACTTAACTCTTTACTGAAGACTACTTTGACCAAAACAGCCTTTAAAAACAAGCCTCAAAAGCATCAAACTAACCCATAAATAATTTAGCTGCCTGATAATACATGTTTAACACACTTTAATAGAAGACAACACAATCTAGACTCTAGCGCAATACACATTCAATAAAAAAATAAACAACTAGATATGTAAAAAGGCAGGAAAATGTGACCCAACACCTAGAGAAAAATCAGTAAATATAAGAAGACTTAGAAACAAAAGAGATGATGGCAATACATGAGCTTTAAAACAGCTATTATTAATGTATACAAAGACTTAAAGAAAATACATGAACATAATGAGGAAAGAAATGGAAGATATAAAAAATAACTAAATAGGGGCCCCTGGGTGGTTCAGTTGTTTAAGCGTCCAACTCTTGATTTCAGCTCAGGTCATGATATCAGGGTTGTGAGATTGAGCCTAGCATTGGGCTCCATGCTTGGAACCTCCTTAGGATTCTCTTCCTCTCTTCTGAACCCCCCTCTAAAAAAAATTCTAGGTTGAAGGATACATTATTCAAAATGAAAAATCCACTAGATGGGCTTAAAAGGGGAGCAACTAAAGATACAGCAGTAGAAACTATCCAAACTGATGCATGAAAAGAAAAAAGAAATAAGAAAAAAATGATCTGAGTTTCAATGACATGTGGGAAAATAGCAATTGATCTAACATATGTGCAATTAGAATCCCTGGAAAATGAAAAGAGGCATAAAAATGTGTTTCTTGAAGTACTGGTTGAAAATTTCCATAGTTGATGAAAAGTGCAAAGTCACAGATTTAAGAAGCTCAATAAATTTAAGTAAGATTAATCCAGAGAAAACCATACCAAGGGAAAACATAATCGAGCTGTTGAAAACATCAATAATAAGAAAATCTTAAAAGTAACTAGAGGAAAAAGAAGATATATTACAGACAAACAGAGAAAGCAACAATTCCTGATTTCTCTTCAAAATCAATGAAGCCACACACACACAGAAAGGGGTATCTTTAATGTGCTGTAGGGGTAGGGGGTGGGGAAAACTGTAAACTTGGAATTCTATATCCACCAAAAATAACCTTTACATATGAAAGGGAAATAAAAACATTTGCAGTATAAACAAAAGCTAAGGATTTCAATTCCCAGAAGACCTAAACTAAAAAGCAAAAACGAAAACAAAAAACTGTTAAAGCGAGTTTTTCAGGAGAAGAAAAATGACAGCAGATGGAAACATGTATCTATGGAAGAAAATGGAGAGTAAAAGAAAGTTTAAAAAGTAAATAAATATAAAAATTCTTTTATATTTTACCTCTTTATAAGATAATTGTTTAGAGCAATAGTCAGCAAACTATGGCCCCAGAACTGAATTGGTCCTTGTTTTGGAAAAATAAAGTTTCGGTGAAAACTACCCAAACTCATTCTTTCATGCATTGTGTATGGCTGATGACTGAGTTCAGCAGTTGTAACCAAGCCAATAATATTTACTATCTGGACCTTTATAGAAAATGTTTGCTGATCCCTAGTTTAAAGCAAAAATAATGCCATTGTACTGTGGGGTTTGTAGCTATATAGAAATAAAACGTTTGATAACTGTAGCACAAGGGTTAGGAAGGGGAAATAAAAGTATACTTTTGTAAAATAGGTCTATTATACTGGACGAGGCAAACTATTATTTCACAGTAGATTGTAAGAAGTTAAAATGTGTAATGTAACCCTAGAGCAATCACTAAAAATATTAAACATACAGGTTTGGCTAATGAGACAACAGAAGAGGTAAAATACAAATATTCAAGTAATTCAAAACAAGGCAGAAAAAAAGAAACAGATGAGATAGAGAGAAAATAAATGAAAAGATAGTTGGTTTAAATCACCTATATTGATAATATAAAATGAATGTAATGTAAAATTAAATGCAAATGGCTAAACAATTAAAAGTCAGAGATTGTTAGAATGAATAAAAACCAAAACCTAACTATATGCTGTCTCTAACAAATCTAATTTAAATATAAAGACACAGGTTAAAAGTAAAAGGATGGGAAAATATATTACAGTCATAAACAAATCATGAGAACACTGGCATGGCTATATTAATTATAAGACAAAATGACACCAGGATAAAGAATATTATCAGAGACAAAGAGGGCTATTTCACAATGTTAAAAGGGAAAATTCGTCAAGAAGACATACACATCCTAATATATATGTACCTAATAACAGAGCTTCAAAATACAGGACCAAAAATTCGTAGGCCTGAAAGGAAAAAGAGACAAATCTGCAAGTATAAATTGATTTCCACACTCTTACCTGAATATATAGATAGAACAAGTAGATTGAAGGTCAGTAAAGATATAGAAGAATAAAGAAGTGCTTAAAACACATTAGTGCTCAATAAATATTGTGTTATATAATTACAGCTATTAAACATTTGAAATGTGATAGAAACTCCTATTACCCAAATAGATATGAGCCACTTGTCACAGTGGTTCAGGGATACAATTTTTTTAAAAATTTTATTTATTTGAGAGAGAGAGAGAGAGAGCACAAGCAGGGAGAGGGGCAGAGGGAAGAGGGAAAGCAGACTCCCCACTGACCCGGGGATCATGACATGAGCCAAAGGCAGACACTTAACTGACTAAGCTACCCAGGCGCCCCAGGGATACAAATTCTTAAAGAATTAAATAGTCTATCAAAAGAGAAACTGTATCACATTTGGGGTTGGAAATAGCAGTATCAATTAGTGGTAGAGATATTTCCAATCATAATACAGACTATATAAAATTACAAAAGTGAAACCTATGTATACTTTTATAATATTTGAGGTGATAGTACTGAATCTTAGAAGCCAGAGTTGAAAAACGGTACTAAAATTTATAGATTAGAGATTATACAGCATGGTTTTTTACTCTGATGATGATATTCAAAATTTCAAGTCAATTTTTTATATAAAGTTTTAGCCAATGTCATAATCTTATATTGCTTTTTTTTTTTAAAAAATCAGCTTTAATGAGACATAATTTACATACTATAAATTCATATGTTTTTCCAATTTTTATTTTTGACAGATAAAAATTATCTATTTAAAGTGTATGTTTTGATATCTGTATATATTATGAAATAATTACCAAAATCAAACTAACATATTTATCACCAACCATAGTTATTGCTGGTGTGTGTATGTTTGTGTGTTTGTGGTGAGAACACTTGATATCTATTCTTTTAGCAAATTTCAAGCATATGAATATTATTAACTTCAGTCATCATGCTTTATATTAGGTCTCCAGAACTTAATCATCTTATAATTGGAAAATTTGTTCCCTTGAAATGAAATTTTGTACCCTTTGATCAAGGGTACAAATTTCCCCCTTCTCTTCCAATCCCCCAGCCTCTGGTAACTACCATTCTACTCTCCAATGCTCTTTGTTACCATGATTTTGACTTTTTTTTTTCTTTTAAGATTCCATATGTAAGTGAGATCATGTGATTTTTGTCTTCTTGTGTCTGGCTTATTTCACTTAATACAATGTCCTCCAGATTCATCCATATTATCATAAGTGGCAGCATTTGTCTTTTTTAAGGCAAATAAAATTCACCCTTCTTAAGTATACACTTCTGTAAGGTTTGACAAATATATTGAGTTATAATACCATCACAACAATCAAGGTACAGAATATTTCCACCACCCCTAAAGTTCCTCATGCCCTCTACTACAATCTCCTCCTCCTACTTCCAGCTTCTGACAACAACTGATCTGATTTCTATCCCTATAATTTTGCCTTTTCCGGGTTTTCACATCTTTTGTGTAAATACTGAGAAGTAGGATTTCTAAGTCATCTGTTAAAATGAATGCTTAAGCTTTATAAATACCAAATTATTCTCCAAAATGGCTGTACCACTCTGTCAGTAATATATGGCAGTTCCAGTTGCTATCCGTCCTTCCAGCAGTTAGAATTATCATGGTTTGAAAAACATTTCAAACATTTTATTAGAAGTTGTAGTGGTATCTCATTGGGGGTTTTAACTGACATTTCTCTAAGGACTAATAATGTTAAACATTTTTTCCTATGTTTATTTTCCAATGGACTACTTTAATGAAATGTCTGTTCAAATCAGTTTCCCATTTTAAAGTTTGTTGTCTTTTTTATTACTGAGTTTTAAGAGTTTTCATATGCTTTACATAGAAATCCTTTAAAAATTTTTTGATGAAATCTAATTCATCAACTTTTTTTTTTTTTGATGGTTAGTGCCTTTGTTTTCTTTTAAGGAAATCTTTGCCTAATACAAGGTCACAAAGATTTTCTTCTACATATTCCTCTATAGATTTTATAGATAGCTCTAAATTCATGTGAGAAAATTTTTGTAGTAAAATGTACAAGGTATGGGTCAAGATTTAAGTTATTCTGCCCTCCCCCCTTTTATTTTTGTATAGGGATGTCCAGTTGTTTTAGCATCATTTGTTGAAGATTATCCTTTCCCCATTTGACTCAACTTTGCATCTCTGTCAATTATCAATTGACCATATTTGTGTGGGTCTCTTTTTGTACTCTATTTTGTTCCACTCATCTGTAGATCTAACTATATGCAAATACCACACTGTCTTGATTATTAATATTAGCGTGTCTTGAAATAAACTGGTATAAGCCCTCCGAACATTGTTGTTTCCTTGCTTTCCATATAAATTTCTCAATTTCTATGTTGAAAAAGTCTGCTGGAATTCTTATTGGAATTGCCCTAAATCTATAGGTAAATCTGGGGAGATGTGACATCTTAACAGTACTGAAAATTCCAATTAGTATATCTCTATATTTAGTTTGGTCTTCTTTAATTTCCTTCAGCAGCATCTTGTAATTTTCATTGTCAAAATCTTACACGTTTTGTTAAATTTACCCCCTCTTATTTCATGGTTTTTGGTGCCACTATAGATGGTATTTTTAAAAATTTAAATTTCCAAATTTTCATTGCTACTATAGAAAAATATAATTGGTTTTTGTATACTGACTTTGTATCCAATGAACTTGCTGAATGCACTTAGTTTTGTAGATTCTTTAGGATTTTCTACATAGACAATTATGTTGTTTGGTTTATACTTACTTTTTTGCAGTTAGTTTTTACTTTGTCCCCTCCCCATCCACCCGCCCATATTGTGTTGTTTTCTATTTAACTGAGTATTCATTTATGGTTCCATTTTATTTCTACTCCTGGCTTAATAATTGTGCTTCCTTTTTTAAAATGTAGTGATTGCTGTAGGGTTTATAATATACACATATACTTGGCTTATCATAGTCTTCCTTCAAAACATTATATCACTGGGCGCCTGGGTGGCTCAGATGGTTAAGCGTCTGCCTTCGACTCAGGTCATGATCCCAGGGTCCTGGGATCGAGTCCCGCATCAGGCTCCCTGCTCCTTGGGAGCCTGCTTCTCCCTCTGCTTCTCTCTCTCTCTCTCTCCTCCTCTGTCTCTCATGAATAAATAAATAAAATCTTTAAAAAAAAACATTATATCACTTCATATACAATGTTCAAACTTAGGACAATAGACTTCCATTTCATTCTCCCCATTCTTTGTGCTATTGTTGTAATAGTAAATATTTTAGGCTTTGGGGGCCACATATGATTTCTTTAATATATTCTTTTTATTTCTTCTTAAAACCTTCTAAAAATGTGAAAAAAAAATCTTCACTCACAGGCTGTACATAAGCAGGCCATGGGTCAAATTTGGTACATGGACTGTAATTTGCTGACCCTTGCTTTGCACGGCCACATAAAGAGATTAAAAATAAGAAAATAAGAAAAAATTTCTCTGTATTTACCAACATTTCCCCATATTTGCTACTCTTTATTTCTTTGTGTAGGTCCAAATTTCCATTGGGTATCATCCTGCCTCTGCTTGATCGACTTCCTCTAATATTCTTGTATAGAATTCTTTCAGCTTTTGTTCACTGAAACATCTTTATTTCTCCTTAAATTCCTAGATTAATTCTAATTCCTAGATTAATTCTAATTCTTAGATTAATTCTCCCTAGATATAAAATTCTGGGAAGATAGTTTATTTCAGCACTTTAAAGGTGTTGGTACATTTTCTTCAAACTTGGACACTTTTTGATGAGAAGTCGGCCGTAATTTTGATCTTCATTTCTTTATAATATTCCTTTTTCCTCTGGCTGCCTTCAAGATTTTATCTTTGTTTTTTAGCAGTTTAAATATAATGTCCCTTGGGGCATGTCTGTGTTTTGCTTACTTGTCTTCTTGAATTTGTGCTATTTTGTCTTTACTTAGTTTTGGAAAATACTCAGCTTTATAATTTCAAGTTTTTCCTCTCCCTAGTTCTTCTTCCTCTTTCTGGGACTCCAATTACACATAAATTGGATTGTTTGATATTGTCCCACAGTTCTTGGATACTCCATTCAGTTTTTTACCCCTACTTTGTTTTGCTTTCCGTTTTCTACTCTGGATAATTTCTAATGACCTACCTTCAGGTTCACTGATTATTTCCTTAGGTGTGTATTATCTGTTGATAAACCAATAAAAGGAATTCTTCATCTGTGATATTTTTTTCCTAGCATATCTATTGAGTACTTTTTTTTTTTTAACAGTTTTCATCTCCTCTGAAATTCCCTGCATATTCATGAATGTCATCTACCCTTTTCACTAGATTCTTAAACTTATTAATCATGGTTATTTTATAGTCCTTGTATAAATTTCCCAACACCTGTATCATCTCTTAGTCTAGCTCTGTTAATAGCTTTCCTTCTTTGAAATAGTTTTTCCTAGGGTTTTCTGTCTCATAATTTTTTTTTTATCGAATCCTAAACATTGTGTGTAGTAAAGACTGAAATGAAAAACAATATTTGTCCTCAACTCCTCAATAATAATAGCTCTTATCCTACAGGGGGTGATGGATTTGATGTCTACCCCTTCTCTAGAAGCAGCAAAACTTTGTTTGAATCCTCGGTGAGAGTTTCTTGTCACCCACCCCAGTGGCTTAAGATTTTAGCTTTGTATGAGAAAAGTGTCCAGGAACTAAGTAGAATTTCCTGCCTGAGTGTAGCCAAGAGAAGTTCTCTTCCACCTACTGATCTGCCCTCAATCTTTTTCATAAGCATGGAGTAGAAGTCTATGGAAAAGAGCTTGCAAGTGAGTGCAGAAACCCTGTGACTCTTAGGGATTCTAAAATGTCATATTTACCCACACTAGGCCTTTAAGAAGTTGGCAAAATTTTAGTTTTGTTTTTATATACTCTAATGGAGGCCATGTCTTCTTTACTATGACAAAGTTGAAACAAACTGTGTCCCATTTCTTTGGTGAAGCTTGTCACTCTTTGGAATTTAGTTTACCTAGTTGCCTCACACACTCAACTCTCTCATTGTTCAAAAAGATATGATTTTGTAGATTGTCTGGCTTTAGCTCATTATTAAAATGGGATGATGTCTCTTTGACATCCTACATTGTCCTGTAAGTTATTAAAGCACTTTGTGACACCTTCTCCTTGTGAATATTTTGTCTTGTGATTTTGCTTTCCCAGTTTTATGGTATAGAATAGTCTCTCTCAAACTTCAGCCTGCATCTTATTCCTGTTATCTTTTATGCCATACTTCAACATATAGATTCTGTGGTGAATGGGTATAAAGAGAAGGAAGGAAAGAACATATGTTCATACATACCTGCATACACATCCAAATACATATATGTAAAATTATATTTTACATATAGTAAAACTATTTTGGAATGCAATGGAGGAATAGGGCAATTGAAGAATAGATAATAAATAAGTTATTAGCTACTAAAGCTATTTGGACACAGAGTAATTGCAATAACTCTTAATGGTTCATTAAATAGAAATTATGGAAACACAACTGCTTAGTTGATAGGTTGTGGCTGCTTACTCCAGAGATTGGCCCTGCCCTTCATTTCTATCAATATGATCTAGTCAAAGCTTTTTCAAAGATAAAGCTTCTATCAGAGGAAGGTATATTTCAGTACGTTGTCTCCTAATCTATAAAACAAATATATATGATTACATGCTTTCTAAGATTTCTTTATATCTGAAGATGTAGAATATTGCCATTCTTTTATCAAGTGTGGTTACTTTCCTTCTCTTATGTGACAATATTTATTATGTTCTAGGCATCTTTGTAGGTACAGGTGATTCAACTGAGAGCAAAACTAGACATAGATTCCACTCTCATATAGACTTTAATAAAATAATTATACACATATATTGTTAAAATTACATAAATGGTATAAAAAACATCATAGGGATCTATGAAAGCATAGAAGAAGGGAAACTGATTCATAGAAGGAATGACAGTATGGGAAGATTTGAGGAATTCAGTGCTAAGCTGGGATCCGAAGAATGATTAGGAGTTACTTAGGTAAAATGAGATGCGAGAAAAACCTCATTCCAGACAGAAAGAAAGATTTAGGCAAAGATCCTATTTAATAGGCATGTGACTAAAATAGGAAGTAAAGGGAAGAATGTGATATAATGTAGTTGGAGAGTTGAGACAAAGCCCAGATCATGCTCAGCTTGGAATACCATGTTTGGGATATTAAGTCTTCATTTTAGGAGAAATGCAAAGTATTTGGAGAGTTTCATGAACAGGAGAGAAATAATCAGATTTGTGTTTTTTTAAAAAGATTACCTTGGTTGTGATGTGGAGAAGTGACTGTCAGAAGCAAAAATGGATGTGGGGAAAACAGGAGACTCCTGTGGTTGGCCAGGTGAAAGATGATATTGGCTTACGATGGTAGCAGAGGATATGGACAGAATGTTGAATTTAAAAGATATTTGTAAAACAAAATTAATGGAATTTGATGAACTGGACATGGTGAGGGACATAAAAAATGATTCTTATGTTTCTACAACTGGACAAATAGTGAAGTCATTTACAGAAGGTAAGGAATGGAAGACAAAAGAATAGATTTTTGCTTTTATTTTTCTAAGGTGGGGGTTTGAAGATCATGAGCGCAGTTCTGGACATGTTGATTTTGGGCTATGTTTAGAGATGTCAAGCAGAACAAAAATCTGGACTAAAGACAGAAATTTAAGAATCAAAAATAAAAGTAAAAAAAAAAAGAATTAAAGGCAGATAATTTGAAGCCTGGGTATGGATGAGGTCTCCTAAAAGACAGAATAGTCTCCAATTTTTTAAAATAAAAATTAAAACCCAAGTTATTTTAATATTTTGGGAGAAAAGAACACATGTACTATACCAAATTCTCATGAGCCTTCCCATATCAAATAATGATCAGCACTTAAATGTTTTATCTTAACTTTTCTAATCACTTTATGGGATAGGTACTATCATTATTCTAATGTTACATATGAACAAACTAAGAGTTTGAGAAGTAATTTAACTCTTTCGGGAGCCAGAGTTTGAATGTAGGACTGCATTCCTAACCATTCTACTAGATTATTTTTTCAGTACATCTTACATTAAACATCCCTCTCAGAATCAGTAGCAACTATAGCAGTCAAAATCTTTGAAGACTTATTGTGTAGAGAGTAAACATTGCATATTTATAGTAATAATGTAGGAACAAATGATGACAGCTTTACTCTGATACAAACTATGAGGAGAACAAACATTTTAGGAATATCAAATGAGTTTACTGGTTTGTTCAAATGACACAGAAATTAGTCTCCTGCTCAGTTACCTTAAATTGCTTCATGTTATATAACTATGAAACCTATCATCTACAGCAATATGTCATCCAACAGTAACTTTGTTTAGGAACAGGTTTCAGTTCTGACTTTCAGGAAGGAACACTTCCTCAAAAGTCATCAATGTCAATAGACTTAGTTTTCTTGGGCTATATGAAAATCTAACTCACTTTATTAGAACCAAAAAGGATCACAGCCAAAAAAAGAAGAAAAACTTACTAAGTGACAGGAATTTGCAAATCAAGAGAATCTAGGAAAACATTCTAAGTAGACATCCTTGTGTATTATCATTTAATCAAGAAATCTTGTTTTATGCCTATAGTCTTTTTTACACATACAATTTTATGTTTGTATTGTTGATATACTGAAGTCCCCTGAAAGTATGAAAATGGGATGAAATTAGACAAATACATGAGTTTCAAAGAGTTAGATTTAAAATGAAAGTAAGGAACAGAATAAGTGTTTCCACTATTAGTGTAAGGAATGCTTTGGAACTGAGTGCAATATGGAGGACACAATGTCTCTGAAGAGCAGGAATGTTGGTTCTTTGATCAGATATAAATTTTTAGTCTGGCAAGAAAACACAAGAAGGTAATCTTTCTTCCCTTATGGATGTATATCTCTCAATGATGACCAAAACAAACACTAGCATTGTCACTTTACTAAATTGCAATGCAGCTATTTACAGTCTAAAACTGCATGTAATTTTAGTTTCTGGATGTAACACTGGTGATTCTTATTTTACTTTAGTCATTTTTCAACTGAAATGACTTGTGTGCAATAAGAATGATTGGTAACCTTACCAGAATGCTTTAAAATGTGCTGTGTCAAAGATAAATTTAATTCCCCAAAGGATTTAATGGCTAAAGTTGGATTTTTAGGTCATAATATGCCTGACATAAATAAAAATGGTTGTTATATCATATTTAGTATTCAAGATATTTAAGGCATTTTATTACTATGAGTTAAAAACCCATCTGAATGACAAAGATACTTTGAATCTTCAAGTCAGTCCATAGATTGGAAGGTCTTGGATAAATAAGGTTCTTTAAACTTTTCTATGCCTTGGTCCTGCATATAGACTCAACCACATGCAAATTATCTTTTTTGATAAGCACTCATTCCATGAACTTAAAGCAAAAGCCAAAGAGAAAATTTATTAGGGCCAGGACTAGAGTGAGGCAAGAAAAATGCTTACGGCCCAAAGTTCAAGGAGGTGCTCAGTCTCAGCATCATGCAACCACAGGATTGGCGCCCAAGAGCAAGTACCTCCTTAAATTTTAAGGCATAGTCACCTTTTTATTGCTGCTCTGGCCCTGGCCCTGGTTTTATTCCCAAAGTTCTTTTAAGAATCAAGACAATGCAGTCTCTAATTTCACATTGTTTTGTTGTTGTTGTTACTTAAAACTTAACAAAAATCAAGCAAATAATTTTAAGACTTTATAACAAACAGGTATTGCATAAAAAGAGGGCAATATTAATTATTAGAGATTATAGCTAAATACAAATAATTACAAATATTTTCTTAGTGTTTATTGTGTGATATGTGTATTTCTCCTTCAGTCCTCTTAAAGTATTATTATTCCCCTTTTACAGATAGAAAAATTAAGGTATATAGACATTAAATAATTTGCTCACACTCATAGTCAGTAGGAGCTCAAGTTGATCTAACTCCAAAGCCCAATCTCTTAATTGCTATGCTCTGCTGCCTCCCTACCATAACCATTTAACATTGGGAATCTGTAGACTGTATTTCTACTGTATGTAGACATCTAAATGCAATTGTTGACAAAGATTGAGAATTCTTGTTAGAAAAACTAAGTTAATAACCTTTAGATACTACTCTCATTCCTGCAGCCTTATAGCTTGGTGTATTAAGAAAAAGAAAATGAAAATATAAGAGAAAAAAAAGGGAAGGAAAAAAATAAAGAATTATAAGAGATTTAGAGATCACATCCCATTTGTGGACTAGATTTAGAGATCAGATCCCATTTGTGACAAAAATAAAGAATTATAAGAGATTTAGAGATCACATCCCATTTGTAAGAATGGAGATCAGAATAGTATGCACAAGTTGCTTCAAAGCAAACTGTAAAGGAAAAAAGAATATTTTCATTTATAGTGGATGAAAAGGCAGGAAAAAGGTTTATCAGAGAGGATTAAAAATGTTAATTGGGTTTAATTTCAGCCATTTTAAATTAAAAGGAGAAAAAAAGACATTTCTTTTTTTCAGAAATTAAGTACCAATAGTTATTTTTTTTCTATTCACCTATTGTAGAAAACTAATATTGACATAAACAGAAACATGGGGGGAACAACCTCACGATACTTAATTAAAAAAAAGTCACCTTTCATCATTACTGTAGAAAGGAGAGACACTAGGACGGAACTGAGATTATGAATTTCTAAGAGATGAATGCTTCATGGAAAATTCTAAGAATGTGTTTTATGAAATATAGTATTGTAGTATTGGCAGTGATTGCGATATTCTAGTCTTTTGGGAAGAGTAGATCTTCTAAAAGGTTAAATGCCGTCCCTCTCCCCCTTCCTCCAAGCTCCTCACACCTCCATTACCAAGTCAGGCTCTGATAACCAGCAAGAAAGACCTTATCTTGCAACCTGCTGAAGAGCGCCCTCTAGTGCTGTCTTGCAAATGAAATGTGCTCATACCAATTTTTTTTCACGAATTGTTCTGGTTATACTGGACCTTAGGTTTTCTTTGAAACCTTAGCCAAAAGAGAAACAGAAATGATGCTTCAGAACAATTTCCTGGCTTGTAATGCTAGCCAAATAAGACTACCCCGATATATTAAAGAATGAGAGGATTTTGTTTTTTTTTTTAACTTTTATGAAACGAGATACATCTATTTTTAAAATAACATGCTTTTTGTTGAAAGACTAGTTTTTAGAGAAAATAATCCGCAAAAATTTTAGTGTGCTTCACAGTATCTAAAAAAAACCCAGGCGTTTTCTCAATAAAAAAAGTTAGTAGTGACAATAATTGCTTCTCTCAACATCTCAATCTCTGGAAACTTACTTACTTAGACTGGTGGGAACCTAAGAAATATCTTTAAAAACTTATTTGTATTAAACCTTTAATTTCTGGTGACATATAGTAAAAAAATTTGTTCATGCTTAATCAAAATCCAGAAGGGAGAACACAGAAAAACAACAAATTACCTGACTATAAGGCAAGTGTACCTTTAAATTCCAGGAAAAAGAAAACGTAAGATATTTCAAAAGGCAGCATTAAATAATGGCAATGTATTCCTTTGAACAGTTTTTGACAGTGGTACAAAGAAATTTAAAGGAGTGTTCCTGGAAACCAGTGTTTTCATTGTTTAATACACACACATGAATTTGAACCATGAGACTGGTATAACTTCATAAGTTTATGAAGTTACCACTTTACCTTGGGCATATTTTTTTCCCTTTTAAAAGAGCTCCTGTACAAAGAATCAAAGCCAGAGTGTGAGAAAGTTAGGAAAAGCTGAATATTAAAAAAGGACCATTCATGTTAACACATGTATATATGTGTGTAGTATGTCTGCATATGTGTGCACATTTATGTATTGTTGTCATTGTGTTTAATAATTAAAGTGAGGATCAGTCAGACACTTGGTCCAGAACATGTGTAAATATAAGATCTCTGAAATAGTGTTCTGACAAATGAGGAAACTAAGAACACTAAAGTTTAAATGTGCACAATGTATGAAAAAGCAATTAAACAAAATGTTAATAATGCCAATCCCAAAATGTAAGATGCACAAATAGAAGGTAACATGTCCTAAGGTTTCTAGAAATGGACGATGTTTAGAGAGGGAATGTTCTTCAAACATGGCCTTCAAGTACTTGTGTTATCTACCTTCAATAGTGTCCAAATAGAACAGGGGCTCTAGCAAATTGACAGCAACAGTAGACAGAGAGGGTTATAAAAGGGCCACTATACTTGAAGTAAAAAACTCTGGGTTCTATTTCCTTCTCTAACTCACCACTGACCTTGACAAAGTCAGTGATCTCCTCTGTGATTCAGCTTCTCCATCGAACAGGGGCAGTAACTCTTGCCAGAAACCGCACAGTAGTGTTGATAATGGGGAGGATTAGTGTGATAATGTACAGAGCTTATAGAAATTTTACTGTGCTGTAAACATTTTTGGAAAAGATCTTTCTCTTTTGCTATCCCACAATAGCTTAAGAAGATAATGGATGTATAAAACATTAGGTTAAATTCTGTTTAACATCTTCATTTCCATTTATTCTGACAGTTTCTTCAATGCCCTGTTTTTATTACCTGTTATTTGTTAATATTTTTATGCCCAAGAATTTCTAATTCTCCTTCCATCTTATTTGCCTTGTTTTTAGTCTCCTATTTACACAAAATAATGATTTATTATTGCCTTGATTTTCTCCCTTCCCTCATTCTATTTATGTCTGTAAATACTTGGCTATTTTTCTTCTAGGACTTATCCCTATGCTGTTCAACTATAATAAAAGCAACCATAACAATGATACTAGCACCTAATATATGTAAAACGCTCAATAAACAAACTATAAGCTCATTTCATATATTTATTTGAATTAATCTCAATCAGAAAAGCTGTTGATAGTTTGTATATCATACTTATAGTCCTCAAACAGGTAAAGTATTCAATAGTAGGAAAATGTTCACCCTGTCACTTTAAAAGAGGAAATAACTATGGGACATATTATGCCAAAAATAAACTTTATTATAATTTTGCATATATTTCTTAGCAAATAATAGTACAGATATTTCAGAAAAATTTCCAAGTTATAAAATATATATTTACCCCAATTTATAGAATGAGATATCTTACATTCATATATTTTGTAGAACCTTAGGGTAAGAAAAATAAAAATCTTTCACACTTCTATTTTCAACTCTATTGCTTTTGGTTGGATAACAGTAGAAATCACTTAACATATATAAAATATGGAAACGACTACTTCATTGTGCTCTGGGAATGATTAATTATGCTTTTACTTCAGAACAAAGGCTGTGTGAACATATGGTATTATTACTTTAATACATGTAATTCATTGTAGTATGAAACAGCCATATATAGACTGAACAATAATCACTTACTATATATGATAAATAAAACCCCCACTGAAAAATGGGAGAAATGCCTCTTTCTGCCCCTAATTAGTTTTTAATAAATGATACATAATAAATGGCAACATTCTAATTTATCACAGTTTAGGCATAGTCCTTGAATGGGAGATGGGAGTGTATGAACTCTGACAGCTGTTTACATAGCCTGTGAAACCTTTTCTGTTAAAGGACATTGTTCTCAAAGTCTGAAAAGGTACAAGCTCTCATAAGGTCCTTTCAAGTAGGTGGTATGGCTAATAGGAAGTAGTCCCTATAGAGCACAAGTTCTAACTGCAGATAAATTATCTCTGTTCTTGGTCCACATCTCTATAAGTATCCATATCATTTACTATTGATTTTAAATCTCACGCACCCACCCATACCCCGCCCCCGGCCAGTTTTAGTGAAATTAATACCTAGAGTAGGACACAGCCTTTTTCACTTCAGATGTGAGAAATACATTTATTTTAATAGTTCTGATTTTCTTTTCAAAGCCACATTTTGGGTCCCTGACATTAAATTCTATAAACCAGGCCTATCTAATTTTTTCATGTCTATTTCTACAGACTAGAAAACCTGGTGGTGTTTGTCTTTAAGAATCCAGATGGTATTTATTTTCCATACCTGGTCCCTGCTTAAATTCAATGATGTATTTTATTTTATTTTTTTTTAAAGATTTGTTTATTTATTTGTGACAGAAAGAGGGGTGGAGGAAGAAGAGAGGGAGAGGGACAATCAGACTCCGTGCTAAGCATGGAGCCCCATGTGAGGCTTGATCTCAGGACTCTGAGATCATGACCTGAGCTAAAACCAAGAGTCAGACACTTAAATGACTGAGCCACCCAGGTGCCCCTCAACGGTGTTTTCTAATGTTTTTTATTTTTCCTCAACCAGTAAAGATGAAGGGATACATTATAACCACGAATATTTAACAAATATCTATCTGAAAATTTGTACTCTTCTTACTAAGAGTCTCATCTAGACTTGCCTGAGAAATAAAACAGGTGGGAAAGTGGGTTTTATCCCGTCATACAACTAACAAAATGGTCTAATATGTTCCACGAATGCATTCCTCCTTCATGCCCGCATCTAACATATCCATTGCTTTAATATCATACCGCCTGCATGCATGCACTTTTGCATGGAAGACAAGGACTCTAATGTCTTGCATCATCTTGGAATAAAAGAACCTGGAAGGAAAGCAATTGTTTCCTCTTAAAAAGGTAGAATGAAATTTACTGAGACTGCAACCAACCATTTCCATATAACCATAGCTAAATCATTCTAAAGAAAATTTTATGTAGATTTTCTATAGTGAAATCTATTTTTTTTTTCTCCATTGGATCATACTATGAGTGAGTGCCTTTGTTCTCAAACAGTATGCTTTCCCTATGCTGAAAATTTTGTGTAAAGCTCTGGTATGACCAATTAGATTTACAGGGTTTAATTTTCTTAAGCATCAGCATAAGTATACCTGGTTCTGTGTGTCCTTTATGGAGTTAAACACACACACACACACACACACACACACACAATGTACCCCCTTTATAAAATGGACATTAACATAAAGCTAGACCACTTTCTATCATATATGGAATGGAAACCATCATATTCTTACAAAAATACAGGTGTATCTTTATATACCAAGTGTACCGAGAGCATTATGCTTTGACACTCCTTCACCCTGCTCTTCGTGTGTTCAGATACACACATGCGTGCACATACACAACTCCATTTCTATAAAGTCAAATTCATCTAACATTACATAGTCTGGTTGGTATTTCTATATCTTTTCCTCCTTTAAATGTGACTAGCTATTTACACCCTAACAATTCTGGTACAGAGCTGATTTAGCATTTTTATTGGAATGTGAAAGCTCTTAAAAAGAAGAAAAAAATCTAATCAGGCAGAAGAGATAGAAAACTTGCTGAATTTTCTCTCCCCCCACCAAGACCCCCCTGAATCCTATCAAAAGCACATCTTCCATTCATTGCTTCCCGGTGTCATTATGACAAGCAGCTACAAATCAATAGCAGAGGGAAAGGCAGGACCAACCCGCACTCACCAAGTGATAAAGATTCACTCTCAGCCCCGATTTGCTAATAGCCCATAATAGCAGCCATTGGCGCCCTGCATTAAATCATACATTTCACTCTGCGTTTATTATGGGATTTTTAAAACTCCTCACCAAATTGGATTTTCTCGATGGTCTCTAATTTCCACATTTATCATTTAAAATTAAACTCCTCTGTGGAGAGGGGGAATAGAGAAGGAGGAGAAGGTAGAGAGAGGCCAGGGAGCACTGTATTTTTTCTTCTCATCCCCCTCTTTTTTATGAAAACCCATAAATAATACCAGGTATCATAGCCATAAGCAGCAGGGTTTTTTTTTTAACTATAAAAAATTCTAGAAATCAGGCTGGACTGTGTGTATGCACTGGTCTGTAAAGGAAGAAGACAATTCAAGAGGATAAAATATATATACATAAAGTAGGTTTTAAACAAAAGAAATTTGGTAAAAAATTTTTTTCAGTAACATTACAAAGAGGGTGAATTGCAAAAGCAATGGAAAATAAGTTAATGTTGCATTATGCAAATACTCTAGGGAGCTGTAAAGACAGTGTTCAGCAAGTATATAGTATTCTAGCTTTAAAAACTACATTTATCTTATTCCAAAGCTCAGTGACAGATGAAAAGTAAAAAAATTCTATTATTGGTTTCTAATTATGTAACAGCTTCCTTTTCCCTATATGCATTCTTAGTTTAAAAAAATATTATAAATTTTCATGGAATTCTGTGGCTAAAGCTGTCCATTGGCTGCTGCAGCAAACCCTAAGACCAGTTCTTAAAACTCCCACACCTACCACTGAAACAATGGAACCGACCCATGGGAACTCAAATCACTACCAGTTTAAATATACAGTATGTCTTTTTGGACAAAAAATTTTTTAAATTCTTTGGGTATAAAAACTGAAAAGTAAATTTTGGATCTAGAGCATTAAATGAAAAGGCTATATTTTCTCAAGGCTGCATGGTTGGGACTTTAGTATGACCGACTTGTAACTGTAGTACTACCAGGATCCAAAGACCTCAGAAGGGAACTAATCAGTCCATATTCGGAGATGCTTGAAAATGCTAGAAGTCTAATGAAACGTCAAACAATCCCCTGATTTTTTTTCCTTTTGGAGATTTCCTCAACAATGAAGTCCATCTATATCATTTTCCTTAAGAAATAGAGAAATGACCTTTTAAAACAGTGCTTGAAGAGGAATTAAAAACTTCAGTCATTTTATAATAGTTCATTGCATTTTCACCAGCTCTCTTTTGTTTTGGAATTTCGTTTGTCATTGATATAATGATTTAACTTTTTCAATAATCTTTAAAAAAAGTTGTGCCATTGATACTGTGCTTTTTCTGTCATTTTTTTTTTCCTGGTAGAAAACTACTGTTGTATATACCTCTTTCTCCCCTCTCCAATTCCATGTAATAGCCTCCCATTTTAATACTGCTTTGACTCAAATTACATACATACTGAAAAGAGCTTAAATCAGAAGTGTAACCTATGAATTTTCACTAAGTAACACTTGTTTAACCAGCATCCAGACCAAGAAACAGAACACTTTACTAAGTCCAAGAAGCCCTTCTTATGTAGTCACTAGCAACTACCCCAGGGGGAACCTCTGTCTTGACTTTGAATGTCATAGATTAATTCTGCCTACCTCTGAACTTCATATAAATGGAATCCACCAGGATGTACTATCTTGCATCCACATTTTTTACTCAAAATTATGTGAGATTAATTCACATTGCCATATGTAGTTGTAATTCATTTATTCTTTTTTTTTTTAAGATTTTATTTATTTGACACAGAGAGAGAGAGCGATAGCAGGAACACAAGCAGGGGGAGTGGGAGAGGGAGAAGCAGGCTTCCTGCTGAGCAGGGAGCCCGATGCGGGGTTCAATCCCAGGACCCTGGGACCATGATCTGAGCTGAAGGCAGACATTTAATGACTTAGCCACCCAGGCACCCCAATTCATTCATTCTTATTGCTGTAGAGCAGGGTTTGGCAAACTACGTGGCTAAACCAGTGGGCCAAATGTGGCTCTTGTTTCCTTTTTTTATGGTCTGCAAGCTAAGGAAGATTTTTACATATTTAAGTGGTTTTAAAAAATCAAAAGAAAGATAATGTTCATGGCATGTGAAAATTAAATAAAATTCAAATTCCAGTGTCCACAAATAAAGTATTGTATTTTTGTATTTAAAAAAATACAGCATGCTCTTTGGTTTAAGTATTGTGTGTGGCTGCTTTCATGCTATAACGACAGAACTGAGTACTTGGGGCAGAAAATTGTACAGCATACAAAATCTAAAATATTTACTATTTGGCTCTCACAGAAAAAGTCTATTGACCTCTGCTATAAAGTGCTCCATTGTGTGACTACACCATTTATTTATCCATTCTCCTCTTGAAGAACATTTGGGCTGTTATAAATAAACCTGGTTATATAAATATATCTGGTATTGGGCCATTATAAATATATGTTATAGACATTCTAGAACATGCCTGTCATGAACATACCTGGAGTGGAACTGCTGGGAAGAGATAATGCGTATGTTCAGTTTTGTAGTTGTTGCCGAAGTACTTTTTATTAATTTATACTCCCACCAGCAGTGCATGAGAATTCCAATCACTCTTTTTCTGACTGTTGGTATTTTAGCTATTCTTATTGTTTTAATATGCATTTCCCTTGTGTCTAATAAGGCTGAGAGCAGTTTTTCATATGTTTATTGCCATTTAGATAATTTCTTTTGTAGGGCATACTTAAGACTTCTACTGAGTTATCCTTTTTCTTATCGACTTGTAGGAGTTATTTGTATATTATAGATACAAGTCTTTTGTCAGCTCATCTTTTGTAATTATCTTCTAGGTTGTGGTATGCCTTTTTGCTCTTTTAAAGGGTGTCTTCTGATGAACAGAAATTCTTAATTTTAATGTGGTTCAATGAACTCATTTTTTCTTTGTAGTTAACACTCTGTGACCTGTTTAAGAAATACGCCCTAACCCAAAGACATGAAAATTGTCAATTCATTTGGGTTTTTCATGTATATTAATGTCATTTGTGAATAATGACAACTTTCCTTCTTTTTTCATTTTGGTTTCTTGTCTTATTGTATACTTATAGCACAATGTATTGTACAGTATAGTACAATGTTGAATAGAAGTGATGATAGCAGGCATCTTTGTCTTGTTTTGAATTCTGGTCTGGATTTTTGTAGATCCTTTGAATTAGGTTAAGGAAGTTCCTTTCTACTCCTAGTTTTTATTATAAAGTTTATCAAAGATAAAAAAAAATTTACAGAGATGAACATGTGATTCTCTCTTTGTTAATATAGTGAATTTCATTGATTTTAAAATGTTGAAGCACCCATGCATTCCTGGAATAAATTCCATGTGGCGATAATTTCTAATAATTTCTATATATTCCTGAATTCAATTTGCCAGCATTTTGTTAAGGATTTTTCTATCTATATTCATGAGAAAGATCAGCTTGTAATTTTCTTTGGAATCTTGTTTGATTTTGATATCACCTCCTACATATTTTTAGAAAGTCTCTGGTGAAATCACAAGAGTTACTTTTGGCAAACTGCAAATTTTGGAGGAAATTGAAGCTGCTGTACTTTTATAATAATGGCATAGGCAGTTCTGGTACTTAGGTGTTTTTCTTACTCTGCTTTAAGTTCCCTTATTTTCACCACTTGGGATTCCTCAGTACTTGCTTCTCCTACACCAGCTTTTGAAGATTTAAAATTTTATTTTACTTCTCCCTCTGGTGAATTCAGCAGTCCCCAATAAGGGTTTTATTTTATTTTATTTTATTTTTGTTAATGATTACATATTAGACTGCTAGTATCTGTCAGAAGAGATACAGTGGGAAGTTATAAGAAGGAGACCATATATTCTCTGCCCTCCACAAGTTTATAATGCACTAAGTTATATCCGTCCACTTTAAAAATTATAAATCAATTATGGAATCTTCTTCAATTAAATTTCTTCATTCAAACTCATGAAGCTTTTAAAAAATGACTTCTATTATAATCGGAGAAAAAGTGAAAGAAACATTGGAAATCAAGAAAAGCAGAAAGAAGGAGCAAAATCACTCAGAGACGTACCAACAAACACAACCATTACTAACCTTAAAATTTTGTTGTAAATTAGATAATCTTCGATGTGTTCATTCTCATATTTTATTTATAATAGATACCTCCAGAGTTGGTATTTCCTATTTTTTCATCTGTGTATAACTATCCATTTTATGTAGGAGTCTCTAAAAATTGTTTTTAAAGATAAACTTAGAAAATAGCTTCTATAGTTTCTATCAACACAAAACAAGTATAGAGAATAGGAAAACTTTTGAATGTATAAAATGAAACTCCCTCCTCTTTCTCAAACAATCAAATATGATACTGTACCAAGGTTCCCAACTCAGAAAGCTTCTATTACATGCTTGGTAGGTCCTGAGTCTTGGCACATTTCTATCTTTAGACTATCCTCATTTCTGATACACAAGAAAATAAGACTTATGTAAAAAATACTTTCAAATTTGCTATATAACATTACAGGATTGCAATCTTAAGAGTTGATTTAGCCTATGGTTAAGGGCAGAGGCTCCAGTGCTAGACAGTCTGAGTTTGAAACCTGGTATCAACACTCACAAGGTATATAATATTGGTCAAGTTCCTTATCTTCTCCATACCTCACTTACTCTTCCACAAAATGGGAGAAATAATGGTAATGACCTCATATTGTTGTTGTGAGGATTAAATAAATTGAGACAAGTAAAGTACTGTTGGGCACATGGTGGGTGCTCAGTGGATATTGGCTTTACACAGGCAAGCTAAAGGGCTGCTTATTTTAAATATACAAGAGGAGCAGCTATATGTACTGTTTTCATATTGAAAGACCTCCTTCAATTTGCCCCCATCAACATCCCTCTTCTATTCTGAAGATTGTGTCTTTTTAAATCACTTAGTTCATCTTCATTCTTACTGTCTCCTGTCTACTGTCATATTTTCTGTTTCATTCCTGAAACAATGAAAAAGTCTTCTGCTTTTAAAATTCATTTCTAAAAGCTTACTTCTATTATGAAGTCTCTATCTAAGCTAACACCACTCGATTTAAGTGGATAAAAGCCGGAATTGAAGAAATGAAGACAAGTGACATGTTAAAACTGGAAGCATTGTTAGGGCTTTCCTGGTTTTCTCTTTTGTTTGGCTAATCTAGAATTCACAGAGTACAGCTTATATCTGTTCAATTAAAGACCTGGCAACTAAAGTTTAAGTCTGAGTTATGCAATTAAATATGGAAGATTAAAATGAACTTTAAAAATCAGGCCAGGGGCAAGAAAGAATTTTAATAAAAATACAAAATATAACTCCTAAACAGTTTTTTTCAGGTTGTGATGCTTTAGGTCATCACAAGAGACTGGAGAGATGAGAATGAACAGGTTTAAGGTCTTAAAATCTGGACCTGGAGGCTTTGTTTAATCTGCTCGCAAGGGTGTGTAACCTCGTAGCAATAACAATTTACATACTACACAGCATGTGTTTATTTCTTTACTAAACTGCATTGTTATTTTATAAAACATCAATTTTGTAAAAATTCAGATATGGTCAAGGTTATGGGTTCTCTCAGGATGTCTCTGTAGAAGGAGTTATAATGGGATAGGGAAGCTTTAATTATGGGCTGGGTCCTTGCACTCTGAGTATCACCAGCTTTAGACAATAACTCTTTCTGTGGACTCCACAGAGTGGCCTCACCTTTTTTTCACTGTTTTAGAATCTGAAGTATCCTGTGGTTTATTGATTCCTGTAACCACACACTCTACCACTAATGTTCATCACTTGTGTTTCTCCTGACTCCTACCTCTTGAGGAGAACGAAAGGTGGAAAATGTGACACAATGGTCTCAAATTGGATGACTCAGTTTAAATACCAAACAGGACAAAAGTGTCTTAAACCACCACTAGAAGCATTTTTGTTTGAAATGGAACTGATCTTGAAACCCAGTTCAATCCAGCAAATAGGTAAAAATTATTGAAGTAGGTACTTTCAGAACATATTGTGGCATGTCATAAGATCATTCTTCTATAGGATGACAAAAACTTCTACTTTAGTTTTTTTTGTAATACTTGCTGATCTTATTCAAATTAATCTTATCCAGCAACAATCAATTCTCAACCAGCCTAAATATTGCCACTTATATTATAATCCTTTCTTGTCCTTTAAACTAGCCTTTTAATTAAATATGTAGAGAAATGTTCTCCTTCAATAAAAATTATCTTCACACACTAGACATATTTTTTACCAGCCATTTTCCCCCTCAAGTCAATGATCTACCATAAATTCTTTCCTCTGCCCTAAAAACTACTTATAGAATTTATTTAAATATTTATAGAATTTATAGATTCTAATAATCCTATTCTTTCCATTACTTCATTGGTTTTATATACTTGGTGAATTTTAACATTTTTTAAAGCTATATACACCCACATATTCTTCATAATACCACCATGAAGTACGAGAGGCAGTTTGGCATTTTTGTTAATTAGGAGTGGAATCAATGAAGTTAGACTGCCTGAGTTGGAATCTAAACTCTGACACTTAGTGGCTGTGTGGATTTGGGTGATTTACTAAACCTCTTTGTGTTTCACTTTCCTCATTAGTAAAATGGGAGATAATTAGGATCCTACTTCATAGTGTTGTGGTTATTATTAAATAAAAGAATATTTGGAAAATATAGTATAATATTTATTAGCATATAAATATTAACTGTTACTATTTCACTAAAATTTCCTAAATTATGAAGGAAGACTCTAATAGGCATCTTCCCTTCTCCACAGCCAAAGTAATCCTTTTAAAAACATAAATTATATCAGGTCCTCCCTTTGATGAAAATCCTTCAGTGGCTTTCTTTATCATTCAAAGTCAAAGCCAAAGTCCTTACCTTGACTTCCTAGGCCTTACTTGATTTGACCACCCTCCATCCCAACCCTCTGACCTCATTTGCTATTATTCATCTCCTTCATTCACTTTATTCCAGCTTCCACTGGTTTCCTTGTTCCTGAATGTGTCAAGTACAATCTCACTTTCAGAACCCTATAACTGCTGCTCCCTCTAGCTGAAATATTCTTTCCCCAGAATCACATGCCTCCCTTTCTTACTTATTTCAGGTATTGTCCCTGACCACCCATATAAAAGAGCAATCACTCCCAGCCCTTGGCACTCTCTTTCTCCTTTACCTTAATTTATTTTTCTCTAAGCACTTATCACCACCTAACATAAATAACCTAGATTTGTCTATTGGTGATACAGAATCTATAGGGCTTAACTAAATATGATTGCTAACTGAAAATTTGTCCTATTACCTTATTATGCTGGCTTAGAAAACCATGACATATGTTAACAAAGTCCTTCAATTTTTAAAATGAATCGGTAGAATCCTCATAGAATCAGATTCTATGTAACATTTACATCAAATGGGTCTGATCCTTTCTTATAGCAATTAACAAAGGATTTTTTGTGAGCATGTTTAAGACATATATTATTAAATTAGTAGCTCTTTTAATAGGTAACAAACACTTGACACACATACCTGTCCTGGTAGTGAACTTCAACAAAGAGCTTTCTATGTAAGGAAGGCTAGAGATAAAAGGGAAAAGAAAACTGACTTCTACAGGAGGATCCTGAAAATGTTACCTCCCACTTTTTGAAAAAAACCTCTTTGAGGATTTTTATAGGCATAGAGACTTGGCTTAAGTCTCTTGTGTGTGTGCCCTTTGACTTAGAAAAGGGATCAATTGAAATAAAGACATATTTTCCACTTCTCATCAACAGATGAAAGGACAAAACATTAGACTAGCATCACATCTAGGAAAGAGGGAAGAAAAAGACATTGGAACAGAGAGAGAAAAAGCAAAAGAGAAGAAATAGTTGTAACGTGAGGCTCAGCCTGTGGACTCCATAGGTACTCAGTACCTCAAACATAGAGGTTTAAATTGAACATTTATTAGCCAGCTACACAGGTACAAGTGGATTAACTTTACATACACTGACTGTGTCACTCTCCTTCACAGTGGTCTTTGTGAATTTTTACTACTCCCTTTTCTTTTGGGATTTCTACTCCTAAAATAAGCTGTAGGTGGTGCCTGGGTCCTTTAGCAAAATATTTTTACTGTTTTTATTTTTCTTAAAAACAAAACAAAACAAAACAAAACTAGCAAACATTCCAAGCATAGAAAGAAGTAAAAGGAACAATGGCATGGAATGCTTGTATAACCACTATCTAGTTCTGTCAAATTTAACATGTTTCCATTGTGCTTAATTATTTTTTAAGAAAGAGAATATTATAGTTACAGTTTAATTAAAACCTTGTGGGTAATGCTTCGTCACTTCACTTCCCTTCTCTTTCTTGCCTCCCTACATGTAAACTCAATCTGAATTTGATGTCGATAATTCCCATGCATGCTTTGCATGATTTAAGGAGACAGGAAGGAAGAAAACTACACACCAACATCCCTTATTAACATAGATGCAAAAGTGCTCAACAAAAGATTAGTAAATACAATCCAGCAACATACAAAAAGGATTATATACCAAAACCAAGTGAGGTTTATTACAGGGATGGAATGCTGGATAATATTCAAAATTCAAGAGAGTAAATCACATGATCATATCAAATGATGCAAAAAAACCCAGCATTTGACAAAATTTAATACCCATTCATGATAAAATGCTCAGAATGATAGGAATAGAGGAATATGTCTTCCACTTGATAAAGAGCAAAAACGTACAGCTAATACTATACTGAATGGTCAAGATGGAATGCATTCCTTCTACGACTGGGAACAAGACAAGGAGTCTGTTCTCATTGCTCTTAACATAGTGCTAGAAGGTCTATGCAATAAGACAAAAAAAAGGAAATAAATGGCATATACAATGGGAAGGAAGAAGTAAAACTGTCCTTATTTATACATGACATCATCAACTATGCAGAAGATCTCAAGGTATCTATAAAAGAAACTCCTAAAACTATTAAGTGAGTTCAGGAAGATACAAGATAAACATACAAGAATCATTTGCATTTCTATATACAAGTAATGAACACGTGGCACACACACACACAAAAAGTCAATACCATTTACAATGAGTTCAAAAAGTTAAATACTTAGGAGTAAATCTAAGAAAACATATACAGGACTTAAATGCTGAAAACTAAACAATGACAAAAGAAACCAAAGAAGATACAAACAAATACAGAAACATACTGTGTTCACAGACTGGAAGACTCAACATAGTGAAGTTGTCAGTTCTCCCCCAATTAATATACAGTTTTACCTATAAAAATCCCATAAAGAGTTTTTATATAGACAAAATTGTTCCAAAATTCATCTGGAAAGCTAAAGAACTAGAAGAGTTAAACAACTTTGAAAAAAAAGAAGTGTGAGGAATCAGTCTATAAGGTTTTAAGACTTAACTTATAGTTACAGTACACAATTGTGCAGTATTCATGGAAGGATAAACACATAAATCAATGGAAGAGAATAAAGAACCCAGAAATAGATCCATACAATGTCCAGATTTTATTTTTTAATTGGTAATAGAGTAAAGATAGCCTTTCAACAAATGGTGCTAGAACAACTGGACATCCATAGGCAAAAGAATGAACCTTAATCTAAGACTTGTCATACCTTACCTAAAAATTCAAAATATATCACACACTTTAAAAAAATGTAAAACAAAAAACGATTTTTTTTGTTTTAAAAATTTTTTTATTGTTATGTTAACCACCATACATTACATCATTAGTTTTTGATGTAGTGTTCCATGATTCATTGTTTGTGCATAACATCCAGTGCTCTATGCAGAACATGCCCTCTTTAATACCCATCACCAGGCAAACCCATCCCCCCACACTCCTCCCCTCTAGAACCATCAGTTTGTTTTTCAGAGTCCATCATCTCTCATGGTTCGTATCCCCCTCCGATTTACCCCCCTTCATTCTTCCCCTCCTGCTATCTTCTTCTTTTTTTTTTTTTTTAACATATATTACATTATTTGTTTCAGAGGTACA
>NW_027397099.1:2571257-2572833 GCF_003265705.2 Callorhinus ursinus
TTTGTTTCCTGAGATTAAGAATTCCTCATATCAGTGAGGTCATATGACACATGTCTTTCTCTGATTGACTTATTTCACTCAGCATAACACCCTCCAGTTCGATCCACGTCATTGCAAATGGCAAGATCTCATTCCTTTTGATGGCTGCATAAGATTCCATTGTGTATATATACCACATCTTCTTTATCCATTCATCTGTCGATGGACATCTTGGCTCTTTCCATAGTTTGGCTATTATGGACATTGCTGCTATAAACATTGGGGAGCACGTACCCCTTCGGATCCCTATATTTGTATCTTTGGGGTAAATACCCAGTAGTGAAATTGCTGGATCGTATGGTAGCTCTATTTTCAACTTTTTGAGGAACCTCCATACTGTTTTCCAGAGTGGTTGCACCAGCTTGCATTCCCACCAACAGTTTAGGAGGGTTCCCCTTTCTCCACATCCCCGCCAAAATCTGTCATTTCCAGACTTGTTAATTTTAGCCATTCTGACTGGTGTGAGGTGGTATCTCATTGAGGTTTTGATTTGGATTTCCCTGATGCCGAGTGATGTTGAGCACTTTTTCATGTGTCTGTTGGCCACTTGGATGTCTTCTTTGGAAAAATGTCTGTTCATGTCTTCTGCCCATTTCTTGATTGGATCATTTGTTCTTCAGGCGTTGAGTTTAAGAAGTTCTTTATAGATTTTGGATACTAGCCCTTTATCGGATATGTCATTTGCAAATATCTTCTCCCATTCTGTCGGTTGTCTTTTGGTTTTGTTGACTGTTTCTTTTGCTGTGCAAAAGCTTTTTATCTTGATGAAGTTCCAAAAGTTCATTTTTACCCTTCCTTCCCTTGCCTTTGGCAATGTTTCTAGGAAGAAGTTGCTGCAGCTGAGGTCGAAGCAGTTGCTGCCTGTGTTCTCCTTTAGGATTTTGATGGACTCCTGTCTCACATTTAGGTCTTTCAACCATTTGGAGTCTATTTTTGTGTGTGGTGTAAGGAAATGGTCCAGTTTTATTCTTCTGCATGTGGCTGTCCAATTTTCCCAACACCGTTTGTTGAAGAGACTGTCTTTTTTCCATTGGACATTCTTTCCTCCTTTGTCAAAGATGAGTTGATCATAGAGTTGAGGGTCCATTTCTGGGCTCTCTATTGTGTTCCATTGATCTATGTGTCTGTTTTTGTGCCAGTACCATACTGTCTTGATGATGACAGCTTTGTAATAGAGCTGGAAGTCTGGAATTGTGATGCCGCCATCTTTGCTTTTCTTTTTCATCATTCCTCTGGCTCTTTGGGGTCTTTTCTGGTTCCATGCAAATTTTAGGATTATTTGTTCCATTTCTTTGAAAAAAGTGGATGGTATTTTGATAGGGATAGCATTGAATGTGTAGATTGCTCTAGTTAGCATTGACATCTTCACAATATTTATTCTTCCAATCCATGAGCATGGAACGTTTTTCCATTTCTTTATGTCTTCCTCAATTTCTTTCATGAGTATTTTATAGTTTTCTGAGTACAGATCCTTTGCCTCTTTGATTAGATTTATTCCTAGGTATCTTATGGTTTTGGGTGCAATTGTAAATGGGAT